>NC_056743.1:1566835452-1567057708 GCF_019279795.1 Protopterus annectens | reverse complement strand
GAACATCTGGTAGCGTGAGCATGCCACCTCACATGCCCGCTTCCATAGTGCCGGTAGCCGTAGCAGTGCAGCTGGTGCTGCACTGTCCACACCAGGACACAGCAGGCCACGTGGACATGGCCCTGGACATTTCCAGCAGTGACACGGTTCCAGTGGACATGTGTCGTCGGACAATAGCCAAACTGTACCTCCGCCTGGTAGTGCCCATGCAACCACTGGCAGGCACAGGTCACATGGCCATGGCTGGACACAGTGAGCTGTACAACCTGGTCTGTGCAATCTGGAGCTGTCAATAATACCCCTTTGTAGGCCTCACAAAAGGCAGAACTGTGTGCACACATACACGCAGACAGCAAACACATCTGTAGGGCACCACAACACCCACATGCATACTGAACAGACATGTCCAATCATATCACCGGCCCTTACCCACACACATGATGTCATCCATTGGTGCAGCCTATGGCCCTGGCAAACATTATCACCCTGTGCATATGATGAAGAATGTGCCACATCCCTGTCATCCACACCATCGGTGCAGGGACATGCTCAAATGGTCTGATGCACAGGGTGAACAGAATAGTGAGAAAAGTGTATATTACATTAGTTGTGTAAGAATAGTGAGAGAAGTGTATATTACATTAGTTGTGTAAGAATAGTGAGAAGTGTATATTACATTAGTTGTGTACTGTTAACACGCACCAGACATACCATGTAGTACAGGTTTAGCATGCATTGTTATATGTTCACAGTATGTGTCTTGGTAACAACAGTAACAGCATGTTGGTAATGATGCCCTGGTTCCCTCCTTATGGTCTACTTGCATGTGCCTACAGATAGCAGTGTTTGCAGTCTCCCATGTGTAACTGTGGAGTACTCACAGGCACGCATGGCAATATCAGCATGCTATACGTAGCCTCAACCTGACTATTGGAAAGGCTAACATACCACAGATGTCCACACGTATACTGATCCAGAAGCATGTGAGCAGTTTAATAGGTTACTGTGGCTAGAGATGTGACATCCATACCAGGTCACATCACAGGTATGTTGACATGGTGCAGGGTTTGTACACAGCGGTCCGGCCGATGATAATGTTAGAGGACACCATGAGGCCTCACTGTGTAGCAGTAATACCCTGTCACATTACAGGAACATGCCCACACTCATGGGGTCAACAACACTATAACGCACATCCTATAGTGTTGAGGTGAGGACCCCTGCCTATGTGGTCATCACACTCACAGTACTGTGCACCCACACAACGCAACACAGAGAAATAATATGTACAGGTAGCCAGTACGGCTGAGACCGATGGCATCAACAGGGTAGTAGACTGCGTCACCATGAGGGGTTAGGAATCCTGTGTGTTCTGCATGGTAGCATACACCCTCACTCCATGCACCAGACAGCCATACATACATACATACACACACACACACACACTGTGGAGACCACAAATGTCATACACATACGGATGGCTGATGTGTGTGATACACACACCACCCCTGCCTACGTCATGCTTTCCACACTGCAGTATGTATGGATCTCTACAACAGTGTACAGGGGTGTGTAACAATTGGGATGTAATCCCCACCATATGTGGCATATATGGTCACACAAGCAAACACACATGGCAGTACTGTGAATGATACACCTGCTATATGATGATACATCTGACAGACATGCAGCAGTATTGGCCGCATTATGTGTACTGACGCTATGTCCGGCAATTGTGGTGCTATATGCACACGGGAGGATGTAAGTGTTACAGGTGTCAGGTGACATACAGTCAGTAATACCTGACCGCTGTGTAGGTTTTATGTCTTCACCATCAAGTAACAGTAACATAGCGTACTGTTTGCACATGTAATGGTGGGATGGCATGTGACATACCTGTGAGCCATCCCGGGCAAACATCCATCTGCACAGGTGGATCACCACTTTATGTACACACATCCATCCATACCTGATGTACATCCTACTGTACTGTCAGT
Organism: Protopterus annectens; assembly: GCF_019279795.1. Taxonomy (NCBI): domain Eukaryota; kingdom Metazoa; phylum Chordata; order Ceratodontiformes; family Protopteridae; genus Protopterus; species Protopterus annectens. The sequence continues at coordinate 1,567,055,711 of NC_056743.1, read as the reverse complement.
ATGTCACCATATACAGGTGTCAATGATGGGGCTGCATTGCAACTGCATGTAGTAGTTAGGCACAGATGAGTTACATACATCAGCTACTGCACATGCATGGTAGCTGCATGCACACTAGAAATTGTACATGTGTGTTGGTCCTACATGCCTGTCATGTAGTCATGTTTGTATGCATTGCAATTGGTGGACATGTGTGATGACATACATAACACATGGACTGTTGTATGATATGATGGGTGTCATGGGTAACTAGTACAGAGGGAATGTGTCCTCAGTCAACACTGCTACCTCATGTACTGTTAGCATTCAACAGCCATGGACCCACCTTCCATTTGCGTGCGTGTGATTGCTGTAGCCACTTGTCTGCACGGAGGACAGCAAAAGCTATGCTATGTACATATGTGTTGTGTGTGTGGTCCATGCACATATCCACTGCGATTACATGTATGTCATATCCAAACATGTGTGTTCTTTGGTGTATAGCGACAGTCATCTGTCACAGCTGTGTAAGACCCAGGGCCCCTAGTATGTGTAGAGCTGATCTGGTTATTACAGTGGTATCACTGCAATGCATAACACAAGATGGAACCCTGTCAGTACATGTGTAGTCTGCACAGTTGCTGTAGACCTATGTACAGTCCACTGGTCATGAGTCACATGGTGTTGTGGTAATGTATGGCTGTGTATTGCTGGTCCAATGACATGGTGATGTCTGAGGGCTACATTGTATACTGCGGTGTGTACCTCTGTGATCTGCACCTGAGACATCTGTGATGGCTCCTGAGTGTGTACTGGTCAGTACATGTGAGTGGAATTCATGTACATGGGGACAGTAACACCATACTGTGCCCTTCCATGTTTAGAATCCGTGTACATGCAAGACGGCCCTTTGCAACTGCTAAGTGTGTGAGCATGCCCAGTATGCCATTGTGTAGATGGACACACAGTACATTCCAAACTGCGCCCTTCCGTGTTTAGAATCCGTTTGCATGCAAGACGGCCCTTTGCAACTGCTACGTATGTGGGCATGCCCAGTACGCCTTTGTGTAGATGGACACACAGTACATTCCAAACTGCATCCTTCCATGTTTAGAATCCATGTGCATGCAAGACGGCCCTTTGCAACTAAGTGTGTGAGCATGCCCAGTACGCCATTGCATAGATGGACACACAGTACATTCCAAACTGCGCCCTTCCGTGTTTAGAATCCGTATGCATGCAAGATGGCCCTTTGCAACTGCTAAGTATGTGGGCATGCCCAGTACGCCTTTGTGTAGATGGACACACAGTACATTCCAAACGGACGTGTGATACTAAGCGTGTGGGCATGCCCAGTGACACCTTGTGTTGGTGATGTGCCTCTGTGTATGGGCATGGCCATTGACATCCTGTATAGTGATGGTGGTCATCCAGGCAACAGATGTCCATTTTCAATATCACGATGGATGCCTACATTGAACACACTGGTTGACTGTCTTGAAGGGTGTACTGTCTGTGGCACGTCCCGTATCTATGTAGTGTTGTTGTAGTGCTCCGTAGATATTTAGTTGCCCCGATCACACCACTGCCGTGTGTTTGTCTACGTCTACCTTGGGACAGTAATATGCTTTCAGACTGCTCACTCTCTATACATTCCCTATCAGTGTCCTTGCCTTTGCGGATGATGTCATCCACCTAGAAGTATGCCACTGGGAGTGCTGTGTTCAGTAATCTTGGCAGCGCATTCTGTAACTGTGTAATGCTGTAGTGTGATAACGTCGTTAGGTGTATGTTCGACTCCCAGCCCTGCCAAGTGTGTGCCTCTGTGTGTGTGTGTGTGTGTGTGTGTGTGTGTGTGTGTGTGTGTGTGTGTGTGTGTGTGTGTGTGTTTCCAGCTGCCTGGGGACAGAGTAATGCTTTTAGATGGCTCACACCACATACATTCCCTATCGGCATCTTTGCCTTTGCGGATGATGTCACCCACCTAGAAGTATGCCTCTGGGAGTGCTGTGTTCAGTAATCTTGGTAGTGCATTCTGTAACTGCATAATGCTGTAGTGTGATAAGGTAGTTAGGTGTATGTTCGACTCCCAGCCCTGCCAAGTGTGTGTGTGTGTGTGTGTGTGTGTGTGTGTGTGTGTGTTTCCAGCTGCCTGGGGACAGAGTAATGCTTTTAGACGGCTCACACCACATACATTCCCTATCGGCGTCTTTGCCTTTGCGGATGATGTCACCCACCTAAAAGTATGCCTCTGGGAGTGCTGTGTTCAGTAATCTCGGTAGCGCGTTCTGTAACTGCATAATGCTGTAGTGTGATAAGGTAGTTAGGTGTATGTTCAACTCCCAGCCCTGCCAAGTGTGTGTGTGTGTGTGTGTGTGTGTGTGTGTGTGTGTGTGTGTGTGTGTGTGTGTGTGTGTGTGTTTCCAGCTGCCTGGGGACAGAGTAATGCTTTTAGATGGCTCACACCACATACATTCCCTATCAGCGTCTTTGCCTTTGCGGATGATGTCACCCACCTAAAAGTATGCCTCTGGGAGTGCTGTGTTCAGTATTCTCGGTAGCGCGTTCTGTAACTGCATAATGCTGTAGTGTGATAAGGTAGTTAGGTGTATGTTCGACTCCCAGCCCTGCCAAGTGTGTGTGTGTGTGTGTGTGTGTGTGTGTGTGTGTGTGTGTGTGTGTGTGTGTGTGTGTTTTCAGCTGCCTGGGGAAAGAGTAATGCTTTTAGACGGCTCACACCACATACATTCCCTATCAGCGTCTTTGCCTTTGCGGATGATGTCACCCACCTAGAAGTATGCCTCTGGGAGTGCTGTGTGCAGTAATCTCAGTAGCGTGTTCTGTAACTGCATAATGCTGTAGTGTGATAAGGTAGTTAGGTGTATGTTTGACTCCCAGCCCTGCCAGGTGTGTGCCTGTGTGTGTGTGTTTCCAGCTGCCTGGGGACACAGTAATGCTTTTAGATGCCTCACACCACATACATTCCCTATCAGCGTCTTTGCTTTTGCGGATGATGTCACCCACCTAGAAGTATGTCTCTGGGAGTGCTGTATTCAGTAATCTCGGTAGCATGTTCTATAACTCCGTAATGCTGTAGTGTGATAAGGTAGTTAGGTGTATGTTTGACTCCCAGCCCTGCCAGGTGTGTGTGTGTGTGTGTGTGTGTGTGTGTGTGTGTGTGTGTGTGTTTCCAGCTGCCTGGGGACACAGTAATGCTTTTAGATGCCTCACACCACATACATTCCCTATCAGCATCTTTGCTTTTGCGGATGATGTCACCCACCTAGAAGTATGCCTCTGGGAGTGCTGTGTTCAGTAATCTCGGTAGCGCGTTCTGTAATTGCGTAATGCTGTAGTGTGATAAAGTAGTTAGGTGTATGTTCGACTCCCAGCCCTGCCAGGTGTGTGCCTGTGTGTGTGTGTGTTTCCAGCTGCCTGAGGACACAGTAATGCTTTTAGAAGGCTCACACCACATACATTCCCTATCGGCATCTTTGCCTTTGCGGATGATGTTATCCGCCTAGAAGTATGCCTGTGGGAGTGCGGTGATGCCGGAACTCGGTAGCGCGTTCTGTTACTGAATAATGCTGTAGTGTGGTAGACTAGACAGGTAGATGCTCAATTCCAGGGCATGGCAGGTGTGTGTTTGGCAGTTATACTGTATGTGTTTGTATCTGTGGGTGGCTAGCTGCAGGATGTGTCCAGTTTGTTTTGTTGTTGACCTATTTAATGTCCACAGCCCGCATATTCTGCCAAGACACTGGGTTGTCAACACATAAAGTCGCCAATAGGTCTGGTGAGTAACTGTCAGCAGCCCTACTCTTACCCTTGTTATGGTCTGACCCGTGTGACACAACATAACACACGTGCCTTGATATTAACAACACTACATGATGCAGGTGGCACATGTAGTTTCCTTTCCATTCCTGTCTAATGCATTGCTGTCATGTGGTTTCCTGTTGTGATATCAATGCCATATCTACATATGTGTGTACATGTATATGTGTGTATGTATATATACACATATATATATATATATATATATATATATATATATATATATATATGTATGTATATATATACATATATATATATATATATATATATATATATATATATACATGTCCATGTATATATGTCTACAAATAATATATGTGATATATGTAGATGTAGTGGTGGACATAGATGTGAACATATGTCTGGGGACATCAGCACTATTGACTATTTGTGCCGGATGATCTGTACGTGATAACCTTGGATCTGTGTATATCTGCCATGGCGTGGTGCTAATGCACATCATCTGTGGTGTGCAGAGCCACGGGTTGTAGTCGTGTAGACACCGGTTATTTTGCTGCTGGGCAGACCATGGGACATTGAATATGGTGATGGTAAGGCACTTGTTGCCAGTTGTGTGAGGATCTGAGCAACACTGAGCAGTGGTTAATATGTTGGAGGTTCGGTATGGGTCATATAACTATTCATTAGAAGACTATACTATGTAGATGAGGTTGACTATGGTGTATCACATTTATCACCAGGGTGTGCTGCTGGTCCCTGGAGTGTATGTGTGTGTAGTCAGCCAGGTGCAGGTCTCACATATAGTTGACAGCATGGGAGGGGGGGCAGGCATACTGTACGATACATTGCAGAACTGTGCCTTGGGACTGCTCCTGCCTTAGCAAACCTAAGCTAGGGGTGTGTCTATACCTGCCTGGTGACATTGGGAGGGATGACAGCAGTGGTGGGGTAGTCAGGGTGTCCAGGCTGCACAAACAGGTGTTGCTCATCACAATCGACTGATGACATGGCCAGCCCACACATGAACAGTACATTAATGTGAGCAAGCAGCATACACACATGTTTCATCCACACTACACCACCGGTGTATACCTGCAGGGACATTTCATGACACAGTCCAACCAAATTACATGGGCTGCAGTAGGCAACATATACCAACATGTGCAGGAGGCTGGGGCAGTGCGGATGTGTATGCTGCCGAACAACCCTTACTGGGGTGACATAAGACTTTATAGACCGAGGGTGACTTACCAGGGTCTACATGGGCTGGGGATGTTGGAGCACTATGGGGTGGACAGAGACCTCCTACAGCAGCTTGTTGACCTGTGCCTAACACATCAGACAGGCCGAGGGTAACGCATCACAGTGGATACCATGGGATGTGTTGTCCTAGGTGTACTAGCCACAGGTACCTCACACAGCACAACTGGTGATATCATGGGTATCTCACAGGCATCTGCATCCAGATTATTGCACCAGTTCACAGATGCCATGTCAAGACATGCTAGTGAGCATGTACAGGTCATCCACACATGTGATTAGTGGACCAGCAATATGAATCGGTTCGACCACATGGATGAGTACCCTGGGGTACTGGGTGCTATAGCCTGCACACGTAGCACCACCCGGGGAGCAGGGTAGGGCCTACAGTCAGTGCAGGGGCATACCCTCCAACAGCTAGGCCCTATGCGATGGCCAGGGCATGAGACTGAATGTGTGTGCTGTCTGCCCTGGAAGCTGTGATGTGTCCAATATATGGCGTCTGACACAGCTGTAGCACACCAATGCCTATGTGGACATCCCCTACAGTCTCCTTGTGGGGGATGCTAGGTAAACACTGGTGTAGTGGCTTATAACACCCATCAGTGATGCACACACACCTGAACACTCACACCATACTGAGGCGGATGCACAGGCAAGACATATACATGTGCATGTGTTTGAGATGCTCGGTTCACAGTTCTGGTATCCAGACACATCTGTTGGGGCTCTGCAGTAGTCACAAGCTACATGCATACATGTTGTTATGTTATTTGCTATCCTACACAATGTTATCCTGCAGTAACAGTTCCAGCAGGAACAGCATGGGGCAGGGCCACACAGCCCAACACCACTGCCAAGGCCTGTACAGGCACAGTGTGACTTGGTGAAGGAACTACTTGAGTAGGGCACAGTTGGCTTCAGCCCATGCACAGTATGACCAGCCCTTGGCAAAGAGGCAACACAAGGCATATGCACTGACACAGTAGGTACCCACGGATTTCCCCAGTCTGACCCGCACACAGTACAATGGATGCCAAACATGACAGTGCCTGTGCTCGGCCATGTATGGGAGCTGCACAGTGTGCATCCAACATAGGCAGCACTCCAGCACCGTCCTCAAGTCCTTAACACAACCAGGGTATGTCTATTGACCTAACAAGTGGCAGTTGTATTAGATTGTGTACTTACCCATTGCTCTGGTATGTATGTGAGCATACAAGTGACTGTGGTGGCCAAATGTTAGGGCAGCAGACAGTACACATCCATAGTGGCACCATGACCTCTGTAGCACATACGGGGTCACAATGGTAGCCTGTAGTACACAGGGTGTCCTACCCACTGCAGATTATCGGCTGACCATCATGTGTGTCCATACAGCCCACATACGTTCCATGCAGCTGGACAGATGTGGACCAATACAGACAAATGATATACGATGGCCTGTGGATATGCCCAATGACTGACCCCAACCCCCTATGACACACACAGACGACAGCAGGCCAGGCTGTTTGATGTAGGATATGTAATAGGATGTCCAACACCACTGTGCTGTTAATTAATGCTGGGAACTGAAGTACCCTGGTATCCCTCCAACCAGCAATTTAGGTAGGTCCACAGACTGACATGGAGTACCCGGCAGACCAGTACAGTAGCGGCAGATGTGTACAACTGTTGGCTGTGCCCCCATCACACCTACACATGTGAGAGTCATGTGCCCCACCCATGGTGCTGTGTAGGACTGTGGTTGCATGTCCCCCCACACTATACAGACATGTAGCATCTGTCAATGCCACATGACCATTAGCTACCCTGCAGACACAGCATGTCACCTGTCTGTGCAGAACGGAGGGGTCAGCAACACAGTACCAACTATCTGGACATGTGACACATGCAATACAGTTGACCATACTTTGCATGTTCACACACATGACGGTATTGTCAGTCTACAACATGCGTAACAGTCATACTGGGTATGCTCACACACTGAAACACAGGACGGCCAGGCATGCACACACCAGTGGTCCAGACATATCTGCCAGTACATTGCTATACTGTTGGATGTCTGCGCTGTATGGTGTTTGCAGTCTATTGTCTGTACATATGTCATGTTCTATTGTTAATTCACATGAGCTATGTGCACAGGATACTTCTACCATCACGTGTATAGGGAAATTCTTTGTTTGCGGACAGGCCGGCTCCTTTGGATACAAACCGGGTAAGGCACAGTCCAGCAGGTGGGAGCTGTTGTGCGTGGGTTTGCACAGTGTTAAGCACTGCTAACCTCTGGTCACAGCACCTTATACACATTTATACTCCACATTTCTTTGACAGGGCACTACTGGCATACTGGTAGACAAACACGCTTACAGCCACTCGCTCTCCGACATTTCCGCTTACATTTGTCACTCACGCTGGGTGTGTGCGATCCCTTGTGATGCGTATTACATCGGACTACATGACTACAGTATCGGGTATGTGTAACCATTTTGCGATGGCAGCCGTTCGACTGTACGGACTCGGTGGCCTGTCCAGTGATGTAATCATATTATATGCGTGTTCCTCATATGATATGCTCCCATCTGCCTGATAATGGGAACCGATACTCTGCAATGCTGACATGTGACTTGAGTTTAACGCAGCTGTCTGCCAAGTCATGCTACCACATACCAACTGCACATTGACCACCTTTCAGATTGCACGACGAGAGACTGTAGGAGTGACACCTTTCCCACTTTGCATGGGACAGTCCCTCATCACACATCACATGTGACAATACCAGAACTCTCCACCAATTGGGTACACATTTCTGCAGAATCAGAGACAGGTCATGAAAAACAGGGACACTTTTACAAAAGTAGTGCTATTAACTTGACACATTGACAGAATCAGAGCATATGACATAATACACATATTCTGAAGTAACAGTTGTTTACAACTCTTACTTATTGTCATTAGTCAGTAAGTGTAATTCACCACCTTTCCTTCAACAGCCACTACATTTAGGAGGGATTAAGGACACAGTTAGACTTTTAGTCAAACTCAGGGACGTACCTGACATTCAGGGACAGTTGAGTGGTATGGACAATACTCTAGCCATTGCAACTGTCCTGATTAGGGGACCTTCTCATGTTGTAGGTGTCTGTACTGGTTGCTTGTTACAGGTCTTGTAAACCTGACACGTCGATCTGTCATAGGTAGTAGCATAAGCAACTATACTGCTGCTAGACTACGCTTTGATTTGCTCCGATATGTATATTTCAGTACTATGCATGGCTGTAAGTATGTTCTGCCCTGGTACATCTGACAGTTCTACAGAGCAGGTTCCACTTTGGCCGTTCAGACTGGTGGTGGACCTATAGACCCTATATGTAGAGCTATCACATGTGTCAAGGCAACACATACCCACAGCAAACCTCTCAACTGTCCCTGATCTTCAGGGCCGTCCCTGATTTTGAATCAAATTTTAACTTTGTCCCTCTTAATCCCTCCTAAAACTAGTGACGTTTGGAGGAAAGGTGGTGAATTACACTTAATGAATACTGACAATAATTAAGAGTTACAAACTTCTTTTACTTCAGAAAATGTGTATTATTTCATATGCTCTGATTCTGTCAATGTTTCCAGTTAATAGCTCTAATATTTTAAATGTGTCCATGATTGTCCTTGTGTTTTCTTGACTTGTCCGTGATTCTGTTGAAATTTGTCCAAAATTGGTTGAGAGGTCTGACCCACAGCCAGTAGTACACGGACGACCTCCACGGTTTGTATACGTTAAAGTTATTCATGTAGCATTAAAATTGATAATACTGTTTCCTATTACATGTAGCTGTTACTGATACAACAAATTGATGTCTGACACCACTACACACACTATATAGCCTCCATTCCCGAACTCACAGGCAGGCCATAACTGTCGTTTTGCAAGACACAACTGCCCAGACGGGTGTGTCCCTCGCAGGCGTACGGGTGTTTAACCTCTTCTATTATGCTATCATCTAACTGAGGTGGTCAGCAACTTATGCACTTTCCATCAGTAGCAGAACTCACATACCAATAGGTGTGACTGAACACTGTATCAGGAACAATGCATAACACCCTGCGGGACACATTTAGACGATCGGTTCTATTAACCAGACACAGTCACAGAACATATGTATTCATTCACGTTTGTCGAGGTATGTGCTGCTTATGACTCATACATGTTGTCATCTGTCATTACCTGTATTTTGCCACCTGTTCACCTAACATCAGTAGTTCTGGCAGTGTTTATTTGGACTTTGTTACATTCAGATACATAACTATGGACGTCCATGCTAATCGGGTACACGGCACTGTGTAGGTCTCTATGTATTCCCCGATGGTTTACAAACTATCCGGTAGATGTGCTCGGAAGGTGTAGGCGTATGCTATGCCCACATGGGAATATTAATGACTTCCACTGGGCAGGCCTACTACATCTCTGCCAACCAGCACCTGCACACTTAAGCCCATTAATGCATACCCATGGTCCACCTACCTGGCACCCCTCTACAGCAGTCGTGACAAATACTTACTGTGAGCGCAGCTGGGGTATGAGCACACCCCTACACATTGCCCACTCTCCCCATCTCGGGACACATGTCGTACGTTTGTCAACCCATGTATTATCACACTTGCACAACCTACTGTTCCATGTACACCTACATCCTGCTCATATTAGTGTCGGTAGATGCTTTCATACCTGAACTTTTGGGGTACCGCAAGGGACACCGTTATCCATGTTTAAAGTGTAGACTTTGCAGAACTCTCCCACTGGTCCTTTCCTACCGGTGTTTTGGACGGTGGCAGTGTATTGATCTGTATTGCCTGTCTGTATGTCTCTCCGGCCTAGCTGGGTGATGTGGGGGGTACAACGTTTCTTTATTGGACCTCCCAGTCAAAAATGCACGGGCTGTAAATATGTTACCCCAATTGCTGTGAAGTAACCTATTTATGTGAATGTGTATATCTACACTGACATATAGCTTGTTTTGTGTGTATGTGTATATATCACTACCTGTTGTTTGTATATATATCTATCTATATATATCCATAGTATATCCTTGTGTGTGTGTGTGTGTATGTGTATGTGTATGTGTATATATATATATATATATATATATATATATATATATATATATATATATATATATATATATCCGTATTGTGTATGTAAATTATTATAGCTATGTGTATATATACGTTTTTATCTATATATACATCTGTGTGTCTGCTAACCTATACATTTCCTGGACATGGACACTTACACATGCGTATTGGTTTTATCCCTGCTTCAACAGCATACTATTGCCTTAGTCATTCTGACACCAGCACTTCACTCCGGTGAACTTGTGCTCAGTATATTGCACGTTATGCAGTGGACAGATGTCGCAAGTTTTTCATGTCTGAGGTGCCGCTGCTAACTGGGTTGTGATAGTGTCATTCCACCTATTCCCCGTATGCACAGCCTATTATTCCTGCTACTGTGTTTGTTTCTGTACACATTCATATTATTACTGTTGATAGGATGTGTGTTTGTGTTACTGTGACTGTACGTCAACAAATTGTTGCCTTCATGTAGTTGTGTCTTTCTGCTTTTCCCGGTTTGGAGTTGTCACAGCAGAACTCCGTTCCGCTCATGGGTGGTATATAGGTTTTATGTGCCAAGCTGCCAGACCTGATGCACAACGTCTGACAACGATACACCCATTCATGCATGTCTCCACGCAAAAGATGCTCTATCTGGGAATCACAACTACGTACTAGCTGACCTCCATGGGCCGCTCCATTGCACCCGGCGCAACATACCCTATCACTCCTGTGTCCATACTCGCATATCCATGGTTTCTCCTGCACACCCGTGTTGAGTTTCCCCGCATAACAGACATTATACACCTGATATTGCAGCCATGACACACCTTTACACATTGCCCTTTCATGAGCGTTGGGGCCCTACACACATTTTGTACCGCCTCGTGTATTCACAGGCTCACCATCCATTCATATATGCACATACGTGCCTTTCCTGGTGTTATGGATTACAAACGATTTGCGGGTTACAAGTGTAGGTGGTCGCAACATGTCCTACATTCCGTCTGTTTACAATGTTGATGTAGCACTTCAACGATGTTATGACCACTGGTATAGCCCTGCCTTTGGTGTGGAGAGTGGTGCTCTACCCACACTTGTGCAGCTTTATGTGACATATGCTGCGAGCACTTCTTAATTCCTAACTTGCTCTGGATTCCCTTCACAACCCTTAGGTTTGCTTTCGTCTTTCAGCGTTCCTAACATATATATATATATATATATATATATATATATATATATATATATATGTGTGTGTGTGTGTGTATATATAGATAGATATGTAGCTATATTATTGCATATTTATGTTATGTCTGTGGATATTTCTCTATACACACATCTATCTAACTATATATATATGAAAGTTACATCTGTAGAAGACAACATACATTTGCTATGCTAATAGCTGTGTACACCCATGCAGGCCCACTTGCATCTACTTATTCTGAGTTACATATGTTTACAGGCACGTCTTTACGATTACATGTGCCTTATTCCTTATGACAGTACCACTTTGATGGAATCTGGTTATTGGACACATGCATACGCGGTCACCTTTACATGTATAAATGTTGGCTTTACAGCACAGAGGCATTCATTACACAATTAATATGTGCTATAGTCGTACTTGCACCGGGAATGCCTTTACATTGGGTGGATGCTGTAACCACTAGACTATAGGTGTTCTGGCTCATTTATATGTATACCCATGGTTCATAGCTACTCTGACATATACCTCACCGCTTCCCTTACACAGCAGGCATCCATTCTCCTGCTGGGAAAACCACAGTACTACAATTAGGACATTCCCTGTTTTGTACTGCTCTGGACCCGTGCTGCGAGTCTACTCACTTCAAGGATATTCATAACTCCTACGCTTATATTCCTCGCACATACGCGTGTTTGATTGTCAGGGTTTTCATGTAATGGTCCGGGTTTAGGATCGGCCGACTGGTGACTAGCACTGCCCTGGTGCTGTTCAAAGATCAGACGTAGCACATGGACAGAGTTAGTCCAGAGTTTAACATTCTACCTGTGTTTACAGACGCAGGTGTTTGGGCACCTCTGACCACATTATTGGGTCGGCACTACATAATTTAGGGCGGGGAGTGGTTCCATTACATAATGCAGGTTGGGGGTGGTGGTTTCCCTTCCCATTTGACTATTTCATTCATTTATACATACAATGAATATTATTCTGGACATCTGTTATGAAATCACTACAGGTATGCAATAGTCTAGTCAACAGCTGGGACAGTTGGTTGGTGTACATCTGTGTACGGACCTCTCTGATACTCGGGAACTCATGTCTACAGTGACAGGGACAAGGCTATGACAACTCAGGGACAATCACGGACACTTCTACCATATTAATACTATTAACTTGGAACATGTTGACAGATTCGTAATACTACTAATTGTCTGCAGTTAAATGCGTCTAGTACTCTTCATTGTTGTAAGTAGTCATTCTCATTCAACACCTTTCCCCCAAAGGTCACTGGCTTTGTGAGTTTTTAAGGGTCTGGCCAATTATTGTGTGAATGCTCTGACCATTGGTATCATTGACATTGTCATATGTACGGGTTGTGCTGTATTCCAGTCACTAGGGTTGGCACCTTTTCACATGGCCAAGATGGGACATTTTTGGAACACACCAGGTTTTACAAGCCGACACATACCCACGGTCAGTATAATGGATAGAACTTTACTTATTTGCCTACATAAAAGCCTATTGTTGTAGTGGTTTATTTGCTTATTCTGTTTCTTGTAACATTTAGGTATTGTAGATACTGCAATAATTATTTTCTGCTACTATTACATAACATATGGGACATAATTATGTCCTACAATCCCAGGACATTTGCCATTTGAAATGTCTTTTGTCAGGACACAACTGTCCAACGATGGACTATCCCTCGCAAATCAGGACAGATGACAACCCTACTGCGGACACCAGATTGTTTGGGCCAACACATAGCCACGGTCACTGCAGGTTTAGAACAGTCATTTGTTTCCTAGCTGTAAGCCTTATACCTTTGGCACTTTTGTTGTTTGCCTGTTTCTTGTACGAATTACGTTTATTCTATCCTGACGTGACCGCTTTAGGCAACTGTTACATGCAGTATGGTGCATAGTTATTCCCTACGGTCACAAGACATTTGGCATTGTACCATTGTTGGTCAGGTCACACCTACACACACATTAATTGTCCCTCACACAGTGGATCGGGGTATCCTGTTTGTCAGTGCCTTCATCACCCTTATACCATGTGCCACTATGCGAATGTGTGCAATATATTCTTCAGCTTATTCGTGTCGGGACACGTGTGTCACAGGCAGGTGTTTGATCCTGGATAGTAGGTTATGCATGAACATTTAGGGCTGGACAGCATTGTGCACCTCTAATGCACATTCCAACTTGTGTCCAGATATCTACAGGACTGGACTTTGTGTCTTCCATTCTAATGTTTACACAGGTTATGTAACCCATGAGGGATATCCAAAAACTGGACCGATCCACAACAAGAGAAATAACGAACATTCTTGTGGCATTACAAAAATGTGCTGGGGGTTTTACATGCAAGGGATACATAGTGTGCAATCCTGCAACTGCCTAGGGTGACACTACCTACTACATATGCATAGTGGTCACTGTGTATAGCTGTGGCTGCACCAAACCAGTAGGCCAAGTATGGCTGAATTTGGTGGACGTTCAGGTAAGGGAGCAGGTTGTGTGATGTGGAGGGGATGCTGGGTAGTCCATTATGCATCCAGGTGTGTTGCATTTGTTATGGCCAGTTCCATCAGGACCAATCTGTGGGTATGTGCCGGTGACATGTCTATACATTTGTATCGCACATTTCAATATTCATATGTTTGTGGGATTGTGTTTTTCAGTATGGCCTGTCTGGTTGTATTGTAGCTGTTTATACATATGTTTGTGTTTCTTTCAGCTTCACCCGCTGCTCCCTCATACACCTCCGGTTCACCTATTCTGCATACGATACAGTATCGCCTTGGAGGATTGTACCATTACCCATCCTCCCACACACGCAGATTCCTCACACCCCATACATCACTGTTTTGGTTGTTGGCCCATGACACGGCCAGAGTAACACATTGAATACCCTGCATGTGTCGGGTACCTGTATGGTTGTGTGGACTACCCTGCCATGTTTGCTTTCCACATGCTATACCTCACGCACATAAGTACATGCCCATACTTAACTTTCATTACATGGTTGGTATACCCGGGTACTACCCATTAAACTCTGACACATCCTGACAAGTTTGACTTGTACCGCTGATTTCCGGATTTTGGCAGACTGTTCTACTCATTGGTAGGATGCCAGCTTTTCCTATGTCCAGGATGGGATATATATTCTGTACACATATCTGACTGTACTGGGCAACACGTCCCCACAGTCGACGGTACGGATAATACTGTTCGTTTCAGCCTACATGTTTCCTTATTGTTGTAGCTGTTTATATGCTCCTTCTGTTTCGTTTACATGCTTATTCTATTTCCTATCACATTTGGTATGTAAAATGTGGACATACCTTTTGTATGTGACTATTACATGCCTTGTGGGATATGATTCGGACATATGGTTGCTAGATATCTACATTTATCGTGTATTTTGTTATGGACGCATCTGCCCAGCTGTGTACCCTCCCTTGCATTATGGGTCAGCTAGTGACCCTCACCATTGGGCTGGACGTACCTACTGGCGGCTCGCTAACATATGATGCGTTTCACTTCCACTTGGTATAGCTATCAACACTGCGTTGGACTACGGACACACGGTCTTCCATGTCATTTGTTCGCGGGATAGGGACCCGTTATTCCCTACCGTGCATTTGTGTTTGCTTCTTCATTTTGTGTTCGCAGGAACTTTCTAGCATGCTTTGCATACGTTTCAGTATCCACGGACACTGACAGATGTGATTACTATCTTGCAACTTGGTATATGCAAGCATTTTAGGTTGCACGTCGACAGCTGCCATTTCCACGCCTCCGTGCGGCACTTCAACACGCCCTATGCACTCGCGCTCCTTTCCTGTGCACGTGGCTGTGGCGGCAGCGCACCTTCATTAATATGCATTTTGCGCTACTGCGCCATCTTCACGCCGCACTGTCGGCACAAGCCTACCACCGTCCTTGCGCTGAGCTTCATGAATCCCGGGGACTAATAAGCAATTTACACTCAGAAAACAACTGCCCTCTTAACTGAAACGGGCAGAGTTAACCCTCTAATTTAAACAGGTCCAACAATTTAGTCAAAAGACAATTAACTGGGATAGGGAATATAACAAGGCCTAATGGAACGATGGCCAAAAGCAGCAATTCAGCAATGAATGAACCTACTAAGTATAATAACTACAGTAACTAACTAGTATCAGAAAATTTTTAATAAGCAACAATTTTAAGAGGTAATAAAATGTAATAAAGTGGTTCACTTAGCCAGAGCCAAGATGGAAGACTGCGATCTGTTTAGTGGCAAACGAGATCTGGGGAGTTGCACTAGAGCATGATGGGATAGGGATACAGCCACAAGCCAGTGGAAGACCTCAAGATTTAGTAATGCAGCTGAGTTGGAACTGAGGATCGGTTCCAAACCCAACCAGTAAGAAGGAAGGCGAGATAGGACAACATAACATCATTAGTCTCATTTTTAGTTGTACTGTTCTGGAATGGAATCTCTTCTGAGAATTCTTACTTTAACAAGCTTCTGTAATGCAGAGGTCATGCCTGACAGGATTTGTTCATTCTTTAGCAGCCTTTTAGAACCACTAAAGAATGACTTGGGGGGGGGGGGGGTTGGCCAAGGATGAACACAGGATAGCAGCAGATTTCTTCAGCTCCACCAATTTCATTACACTGACAGGAATTAATTACTTAAAAAATTAATTTTTGAAGTAATTTTCTTTCTAAATATGTTTGTTTTATATAGTTCTTGAACTATATCTAAAAAAGAAAGGAAACTTTAACAATATTCCTGTCAGAAATCACTTTGGAAATTTTCCTGTCAGTTTATCAGTCTGAAATGAGTTCCAGTAAGACAAATTCTCAAGACTCCAGCATCAAGAAAGAACTTCAGTCTCTGATAACTATAATCCAGCAACTTACTGCTAAGATGGATAAAATGGATACTAAAATAGATACCTTCATAGAAGAAACTACAAAACAAATAGACTTGTTACATATAGACCTGCAACAACAGAAGATCCAGATGACAGGCATAGAAGAAGCTGTGAATGACATGGAAAATAGAATCCAAGAAGAGGAAATCAACATTGAGTTTCTGCTGAAACAAAATACACATTTACAAACAAAGCTGGATGACCTGGAAAATAGATCTAGGCGCAATAACATTAGGATTTTAGGACTGCCAGAAAATATTGAAGGTAACAATATTACTTCTTTTTTAACAACATGGCTCCCTAAAACTTTAGACTTACCAGAAGCATTCTCTTTTGGTATCGAAAGAGCACATAGATCTATAGCTAATACTAACTCTAACAAAAACTATCCTAGATCAGTTATAGTTAGATTTCTAGCTTCTTTTGATAAAGAGATGGTTCTTAAATCTGCTTGGGCTAAAGCTCCTGTTAAGATTAATGAGACAACTGTGCGTTTTGACAATGACTATTCTTCCTTGGTAATAGCTAAAAGAAAAGTTTTTCTGCCACTAATAAGGGAGCTTAAAAAAGCACAGTTTAAAACATACCTTCTGTTTCCTGCCAAGCTAAAAATCTTCCTTCCTGATGGTCCTAAAATTTTTGATGACTTAGACTCTGCTTTACTGTTTATCAAAAAAAATAAGATTTTGGATAAAATAGAGGAAATGGAATGGGCTAGTCCTTCATTAAAGAGACTGGCAACTGAAACTTCGTGGAAGACTTCAGAGAAGAAGAGACTAAAAAACAAATGATTTGTTCTATGTTTTTTTTTCTTTTTTCTCTCATAATTTTACTTCATTATTAATCTTTTTAAATATAGTTCCTGCATTTCCAGAAAGCCACAAATATTCTGAAAAAGATTTAATCAAAGTTATTCTCTGTGTGCAAAGAAATGTTTTGTTTCATAACCAGTCAAAATATCTGAGGAACTAATAACAAGCTATTATTCAATTTGTTTCTCTTTCTGAAAAAGAGAAGTAAGGTCAGTAATTTGATATATATATATATTTTTTCTCCTTTTCTTCTTTTCTTTGTTTAAACAATGACATTCTATTTAGATTATGTAGTGGGTAAAGGGTGGTGGAGGGCAGGGAGAGAAGAGTAATGAAAATATGATAAATGGAATAATAACATATTTATTCCTTGTAAAAAGTTTATATGTTCTTTAAATGCTATTCCTAATTATACTTTCTTGATTATACTGCTTATGCTTATTTGTAAATAATCTGTCATGCTTTAACTAATAATAATTAGAACTAAATAATAGTAAATAATATGTTTTATTTTTAACTCTATTAATATAAACAGTAAGTAATATTCCATTCTATATACTTCTTATAGCTTTCTCTTACATTTTTTTTATTTCTGCTTTACACTCTTTTATTTTCTACTCTCTTTTTCTTTTCTTTATTCTTTCTCTTTATTTTTTTCTCATATTAATATATAGAAATGCTTTTGATCATATAGACACAGTAAATAATAAGATTTGCATCAAAACTGAGTTGGGACAAAAATATTGAGTTTTATTACTTATTAATAACTTTGGGCTTAATTTCACTTACATAGAGGCTGTAATAACCTGTAAAATACATCGCAAAGATTTTGTCATGTTTAGATGCATTTACACTGCTAAATGAATCTTTGTCACTAGTTTTTAACAAGTTTCCTGCCAAAATGTTAAGGGAGACAATCTGGGATGTGGGCTATCTCATGAACAGTGTCCTCGAGTTGTTTCAAAAGCTTCAACTCTCAGAATTCTCACAGAGAAGCTGAAAGCAGTCAATTTGACCTTTGACCCAGATATCACACTGACACATCACAGATTCAGGAAGAACACTCTACCAGGAAGTAGAACTGATGCAAATGCGACTATGTGAAGGAAAATGAACTCTTTAACATCTAAATGTGAGTTATTTTATATAATTACTTAAATATATATGTTATAATTCATAAAATATGTCAGTTATAATGATTTTAAATGATGCAGTTTCTTGTAGTAAGTAAATGTCTTATTTTAGAAGGCATAGAAAATGAAACATTTATTCAAGTGTTTTTGAAAATCTACTTGACTGCAGCATACTAATCTGTGTTAAAAACTTATGTTCCAAACATATACATTACTATAACTCATTTAGTTCATCTGATTGACAAGCATAAATAACTTTATAACTCTATTCTGAAAGAAATTGTCATGTGATATATTTAAAGCAGTAGTATAGACATACAAAATACAGATGTTTTTTTTTTACAATAATGCAAGTGTTTCTGAAAATTTGCATAACTATGCAGTATGATTTATAACAATTTCTATAAATATAATATTTTATTCTATTGACAATAATGAGTATGAGTAAAATGCTCATATACAAGCAATTCAAGGTTTTTTTGGAAGCTGTTGACTGCATTTACATGACAGAAAATAGATGCATCTTAATATATGTAATGTCTGAACCATATTAGCCAAAGTTTTTGATTTAAATGAATGTTAGAACTTATTTTTACATACTTTGAATAAATTAATATGTAAATATGCCTTTTTTTTTTTCTCTCTATCTTTCTTTCACTCTCTCCCTCTTTCACGTCTTTTATTTCTCTCTCCTCTTGGTTCCTAATATCAAGATTATTTGAATGCTATTTGAATACAAGTGTATTATATTACATAGATGTATGTTTATTTTAGTTTATATGATGCTGTTTTATCAAATGTGTAGTCTTGTCTTGCTAGATAATTGAATTGAAAGCTGTTAATTTAACTTAAATATAACCAGTATTAAATTGATAAGGTGGTAGCTGAGGTACTGCTGCTTAGGGTAGGGGGTTAACTTGAGTGGTAAATACTACTCTAAGTTGGAGTTTTTAACTCCAGGCTGGATGCAAGGTTTAATCCTTACATTATTTTCACTTGTTCATTGTTATATGTATATAGTTTTGACATCCACAATATATTTTGTACACTCATTGTCACTACAAACAAAATTGAATCCTATACAAAATCCCATAAGAGATTCAATAAATACAGCTATATTTAAAGGTACACCTAAAGGAGGAGATGTAATATTACTTATGTTGTTATTTGTTATTTTGATCATAAGATTCTTAAGTTTTAAAAATGCCAAATGACATCTTTAAAAGGAATTTCTTTAAACATTAATGGATTGAATAATCCGTGTAAAAGGGCAAGCCTAATAAGATACATTAATTTACATAAGGCCAACTTAGTCTTCTTGCAAGAAACCCATCTCTTGAAAAAGATATTGATAAACTAGCCACAAACAAATATACAGTATTGGTTAGTTCAGAGCACACTCAGAAAAAAGAGGAGTAGCTATTTTATGGAATAAAAGTATGCCCATTCCTAAAACCATTAAGTCTTATCAGGATGACAAAGGAATGTTTTGTATGGTTACAATACAAATTAATGGGAAGACTTACACTTTAATTAATGTATATTGGATACCTGGAATTGGTATTAATACAGTGAAACATCATCTTGATAAGATCATATCATTCTCTATAGGAGATATTATTTTAGCTGGTGACTTTAATTGTATACTACATGAAAGTGATACTACCACTATAGGAAAAGAAGAATTACATCTAATGCAAAACATTTAAATGATTTTGCCAATTCTTATCATTTGAATGATATTAATAATCAGATAGATTCAAAATCATTACCATACACCTTTTTTCTAACAGATACAAAACTTATTCAAAAATAGATAGGGTCTTTATTTCTAACCAGATGGTAACAGATTTAATTAATTCCAAAATCATTTCATGTCCTATATCTGATCATAATTCAATTGTTTTTGAATTCATGATAAAAAATACTCATAATGTTCAGATCAAAAGATACCAGCATACTTAACTCAGCTAAAAGACTATAAAGAATATATACTTTCAGAAGTAAAACATTTTTAGACATAAATAATACTCCTGAAGTCTCCATTGTCTATGTTTGGGATGCCTTAAAATCATATCTATATGGACAAAGTATCAGATGGTATAATAATAAAAGGAAATCTTGGGATAAGGAATTGTTAGATATTCAAAGTAAATTAGACTCTTATAAACATAATAATAAAGAAAATATTATGGACAAGAAAGTTATTGAAGAAATAAACAAACTAAATGAGAAATACAAAGAAATTTTAACTCATAAAGTTAAAATAACTTTAGAGAATACAAGTTTTGTCTTATTCAATAAGCCCCAAATACTTACATAGACTTAAAAATAAAACAAAAAGGTTGAATAAACATAACCATATCAAAGAAATCTTTTCTCTAAGGGAAAAGAAGAATGTTTCTAGTATACCAGAAATACTAGATGAATTTAGAAATCACTTTCACAAAATTAACCATAATAACATTAACATGGAACCTAAAGATAAAATAAAGGAGTTTATAACCACAAACATGAATAAAAAGCTTAATAAACAACAGATTAAACTATTGGACAAAAGTATTTCATATACAGAGGTTATTACACAAATAAATAAGCTTAAATCAAACAAAGCACCAGGTAATGATGGTATTATACCAGAGATATATAAAATCCTTTCTAAAAGTACATATTCATTAATACATAAGGTTTTTATTTTGGCCCAAACTGAGTTAATAACCCCCCCATCTTGGCAATATACATTTATTTCGCCAATTTTAAAACCTAATAAAGATCCAACCAGATGTACTTCATATCGGCCCATCTCATTACTTAATGTTGATTATAAAATGTTTATGAGTATTTTTGCTGATAGATTGAAGACAATCATCCCCGACATTATAGATATAGATCAGACAGGCTTCATTGTAAATAGAAATACTTTTGATAATATAAGAAGAACTTTAACATTAATTGATTTTGCAAATAGGAAAAAGAAAGATTTAACACTTATTAGTCTTGATATAAGTTCAGCATTTGATTCAGTAAGTTGGGACTATCTGTTTACCTTACTGAAGTGCACAAACTTCTCAGATGCATTTGTAAATCTAATTGAGCATTTATACAAAGGAACATTGGCTTATATTAAGGTAGGAACATATGTTTCACAAAAAATACCCATTTTTAAAGGTACAAAACAAGGATGTCCACTTTCTCCACTATTATTCACTTTAGTAATGGAGCCTTGGGCTAATTTGATCAGAAACAGTACTGACATAGAGGGTTTTGAAATAGATGAAAATACAACATCCAAAATTCAACTTTTTGCAGATGATATTCTAATTACATCAGCAGGATCTAATTCTTCTATGCAGTGTCTATTTGATAAAATGATGAATTTTAAAAGTATTTCTGGTTTAATATTCAATGAAGAAAAAACTAAAATAATACCTATATATACACGAAAAAATATTCTCATTAGTGATTTTACTAAATATGTACCCAATTCAGGTCAGATAACTTATTTAGGTATAATACTATCTAAATATATTAAATCTATTATATATAATAATTATAATACCTGTTTTCTTAATATACAAAATCTTTTTAATACCTGGAATAATATGTTTTTACTATGGAGGAGAGACTTACAATTATTAAAATGATAATATTCCCCAAGATTTTATACTTAATACAATCAATAATACTTCCACCTACACAAATAATTATCAAGAAACTGAATACACTAATGTTAAATTTCCTATGGGCACCTAATAGACCTAGGATTGCATTAAAGAAACATACTAATAGCTGGTCTCAAGGGGTATTTCTTTTCCAGACTTTAATTTATATACTATCTCTTCTATTGTAAAAGTTATTACTTTATTAATAGATCAGTCATATGTCAAAATGGAAAGATTATTGGGAGCTAATTAGTATGCACTTCATGAAAATCTCCTTAACACATAAAAATATGATTGTAAATAACTCCATGTTATGGTTACTAAAGGAATTTTGTACTTCACCTATTACACCTAAACATATGGTTTGTTACCCATTAAATATTATTATTATCTATCGTAACTTTATATTCATGCACCCTAAGTATAGGA
The DNA here is from genome assembly GCF_019279795.1 of Protopterus annectens. Lineage (NCBI taxonomy): Eukaryota > Metazoa > Chordata > Ceratodontiformes > Protopteridae > Protopterus > Protopterus annectens. Next base: position 1,567,033,386 of record NC_056743.1, on the reverse strand, counting down.
ATGGAATTTTATTATATTCCCTATAATGTATACTCAGGGTATGCTTTTGTCATCTACTTCTGAAGGAACTCATTTAGCTATAGATAATGATCTAAAGTACTGGTATCAGTTGATATCTGATAATAAAGTTAAAAATCTAGATTTCTTAAAACAAGAATTTGATCTAAGAGAAACTTGCTGGTTAGAGGTTCAGACCTTTAGACAACATCTCATTGATAAAATAGATCTAATGTCTATAACAGTTAAAGAATCTATTCCAACACTGATTGATTACTTGATATTCAATTTACAACATAAAGTTTCTGATAAAGGTAAACTTTCATACATACATAAAATTATCAGACAAGAAACTTTTTACAGTGTAGATACATACTGGAATTATTTCACTTCTATTAATGGGGACCCACCAAATCAACAAGATAAACAATATATATTGGAATCTGCCTATAGAACTACGTCTTCCATTGTCTGGAGACTTTATACATGGAAATTTTTACATAGATCTTTTTATACACCTTTGATGATGAATAAAATAAATAATAAAGATAATCTATGTAAGAGATGTAATGTAGAAATTAATGCTGACTGGGCTCATATGTTTTATGACTGTATAAAATTGAAAGAATACTGGAAGTCAATTAATGAATTTTTGCAGATAATTTCATTATTTCTAAATCTCTTATATTATTCAACACACCTGTACCTCAAAGTGTTAAAAAGGTTAAGCTTCCCTTGTTATGGTCTATTCTAGCAGTGGCTAGGAAAATAATAACCAGAAATTGGATTTCAGATACACCTCCTTCGTTCAATGAATTTAAAAATGTTATGAATATAGTGTGCCATATGGAAATAAACACTATTAGGTCAAGAACAACTAGAAAAACATCTTATTATATTGTATGGGATAATTTACAAAATTTGTTAAAAAAAATCCTAATTTCAATAGCATGGTATTTTAGTTTAATTAATTGATCTGATTGTAGTGGATGTCTTTGTAAATACTTTAGTTGTTTTGTTGAATGTTATAATCATATCTATTTTTAATTACTTGTATAAAATTGTTATGATATTTCTCTTGTATGTTAAAACAATAAACCTGTTTTGAAAAAAAAAAAGAATGACTTTGTTTTAGCTGGTTTATCTTATATTTGTTGAGTTCAGCTATTATAAAACTTCTCACTAAGCACGAGCATTGAGCATAACCTATTTTCATTGGAGAAGTCTTCTGAAACATTAGGCTATAAAAAAGTTACTGCAGCTGTAGAGACATTTAAAAATAATAAAAGCTTGCTTTATTAGTTTGTATAATGAGAACATGACCTATATAGATGAAACAGAAAATATTCATACTGTGTCACTTATCAGTTTAACCTTCAGCAGTGTGGTTACAACTGGAATTAAGCTTTCCTTCTACTCCAAATATGGCTAGCTTCCATAAAATTCTCACACTATATACTGGTACAGACTGGGATACTACACACTACACCAGCTAATTCCTTGCTGCCAGAATTTACTCCTCTTCTAATTTTGTCTTTCCTACTTATTTATAATATAGGGCATTTTTAATGTCTACTACAGTCTGATCAGCAGTATACTGTCCGACAGAAAAACTCAAAGAAAAATGTAACTATAGTAAATTTCCTCAAATGCTCTGAATTTTGTCATTTTAAAGAATTAAGTGCTTATGGTGGGCATCTTCTCTGGAAAGTGTGGCAGTGAGAGCTCTAAAATTAAAGGTGTTCAGATGCCCAAGAAGACATGCTGAAATGGACAATTTAGGAAATTGTAGAATTACATAGACTAAAACTGAAATACAAGCAACTGACTCACTTATAACACTACATGACAGTGGAATTCTATGAACAAGCGGCACATAAATCCAGTTTTTGAAACACTAGTCTTGTAGTTGGTTCAAAGACTTAATTAGGAACTGACAACTTCATTCTGTAAGCTGATGAAAAACTGGCATTAAGGCAAATCTAGTATCAACTACTGAAAAATAGTTCTTTCAGGATACTTTCTATTTCTCGGTATACTCTGCTTTAGGAAGAAAATCTTCAACCAAGAAGGAGTGTTTTAGCAAAAGTATACTTTAAACATTTATTCTATGCCATTGTGTTGCGTCAGCTGTTACTCTGTCTTAAAGACTGTTATACTAAGCAGTTTATGGACTCTGCTTCCTGCAAGGAGGGCAGGGTATTCCTTATTTTAATTCTCCTCCCAGATGACAATTAAGCATGTAGCTACAACATCTACTGCAGCTTTAAATTCTTTGCACTTTGAATTTATTCAGAACATGCAGGATTCTTATTCTCTATCATCAGGCTTATGGTTTTGCTTCAACAAGATGTATTATCTCTCAAAAAACCCCATGAACAAATCAGCATAAATGGGGGTGAATGCAGCCAACACAGCACTGCCCTTAAGTTGTAGCAATTCCTAACAAAACACATTTTTAGGAAAGATGATACTGAGCACGCAGGCTGATAAGGAAACTCAATAAAAATGGAAGAAGAGAAGACAGATGCAGAGACAGAGAAAATAAACAACACCATTAAATTAAGCTGCTGCATGAATTTCTGGAGCTGAAATAATGTTCAGAAGCTACTTAAGGGATAGGCAATGCCATGTTATGATAGGCTTTCTGAAAACCTAAAAGAACATGTTATGAGTAATTAAAAATAGACATTGAATAAACAAGTGAAGACAATACACAATGGCATTTATAAAAAAATGAATGCAGTATTGTTCTGCAGTTTCTTTGAATTCATAATACATACTTTTCAACAACTGAGTCCTTAAGGGTGTGGAATCAACTCATCATTAATAAACCATGTCAAAGAAGGTACACATTGTGTTGTCATTGACTCCCTATACCCACTTACTGGTTAAGCTCAGTTCAGCATGTTCCTTCCCATTGTCCTTCTTGAGGGGAGCCATTACAGTTTCCTCCTGAATTGAACTGTATTGTGTTTAAGGTTACTGCATGTTTGTTTGTTTGTTTAAGGTTGCTTTGGTGGCTAAGCCTTTTGCTTTAGTTTGTCTCACACTTATGCAGAGATTTTGATCTTTCTTGAGGGAGGAATTTTGGAGCACAATAGCATGATAACTTGAGCATTCTACTCAGAAATGTCAACCAGTCATCCAATCTGTTTTTCCAGTAGCTGTATGTCTCTTGCTCTAATCCTTTTCTGGTATTGGTTAAGGAGTAACTCATATAAAATTGACATTATTCAATACAATTTCCATCTTTTTCCTTTGAAACCATTAGTTCAAATTATCCCTGAAGAGTATTTGGAAATGTTCAGCATTTCTTCTCTGTGAGGGAATAATTATCTATTAGTAGGGCATTGATTATTTGACAGGTAATGACATTTCATTTGTTTGCTCTTCAATTACTTACTTTATCCAGTTTAGATTTGTGGGGATTTTAAGCTTATCCTGGCACTTGGTGAGAACAAGGTAGGAAACAAGTCTGTTAAGTGATGCAGCTATGCATGCTCTCATACAATGTGCACACCTGCAGGGAAACTGGGGGATCAACACATGCCTATAGAATGTGTTGGGAATGAACCTAATTAAATTTACAAATAGGCATCTGTAGTAGATTAGTTTGCTGTGGAGGTTGCATGTTACTGATAAACTGGAACACTGTGCAAGATTTTACCATAAGGCAGCTAAGATTAGAAGACTGAAAGTCTTGTAAACATGCATACATCAAAATGAATAAATATAAGTGTGATGTCCACTCTCTGTGACAGTAATCAAGGAGCCTGAATCCTCACCACTGACACTGGAGAGGGATGTTCAATTGGAGCACAAATGGATATATCCAGTATTTCCAGATGCAGCTTTCTGCATCAACCACAATTTCCCTTAAAAGCACACAGGGGAACGCACTAAGGCTGGGGTCTGAATTTCTCTTTCTCTCCAGGGCCTCAGAGAGATTCCACACTGGCACAGCTGTAGAGTTGAGTCCTCAGCCAAGTGTCCAAGCCATGTCCTCCAGGAACCTTTCTGTGAAACCAGTGCTTCATGTCTCTGCTCCAAGCAGCTGACAGACACAATCTTGGAGATTTGATTTACACACACACACACACACACACACACACACACACACACACACACACACACACACACACACACACACACACACCTGAGAAAGGCTGGCACAGATTTACTAGCTATGCCCCTTTTGTCCAGACTATAAGGTAGTTACACTGCCACAAGACACTCCAAAGCCATCTACTTTAAGGCTCTTACAATGGTACCCAATTATATTGAGTGAAATTAATATTAATATAATGATAGTGTTTGACCAATGCAGTAAGGATTTCAGGAGCGGCCACAGAGTCATCAAATAGATATGAGTACTCTCAAAGGTTAAAATATTTTCTAAAGGACCAGCCACAATGAAAAGTTTAAATATATTTAATAATAAATAATAAAAGAGCATGAAATACTAAATATTTATTTACAATAAACACCAGAGTTTCAGACACAGGAAATACTAAAATAACACAGATGAACAGATTTGCACAGATACAGAAAAACAGTACTTAACTAATCTTACTATATCTTCCTGACTGATCAAAAGAATTGCTATTCCCTGGTCACTTACTAGAGCAAGGCAAGATGAAGTAGGTGAGAGATCCTTCTATCTCAAGTTTCAAAAACAGAATGCTCTGAGACTTCAGTCTCATCTAGTATTAAAACATCATTTTTATACTGGATTACAGAATGACATCACATACACCTGGTCATCTGATTTCTGCTTCCTGTACCATCCCCTTTCTTAACAAATGACATAGAATCTCGCACATATGTGTCAATAATACACATATATAGAGTTTTGCTAAGATTTGTTGCAGCTTCTAGAAGTCATAAAACAATTTCAGATTTCTACCCTTCCAGACTAGCAATTAGTTCACTGCTAAAGACAATACAGAAGGCTTCCTAGTACTTTTTTTCCAGATATTTTGTCTCTGACTGCAATTAGAACTGCAAGATACAATCTTTATGGCCTAAATTAATTAAATTTCACATTATTTTTCATAGTTATCTAGAGTGAGATTAACCTCTTCTCTTCCATTATAGTCTGTTAACATATATATATATATATATATATATATACATATATATATATATATATATATATATATATATATATATATATATATATATATATATATATATATATATATATATATATATATATATATATATATATCCTCAGTTGCAACAGTACAGTCTGATATAAATTTATATTTCTGTTCTGTCCGGCAGGACATACTGTTGATACATGTTTAACACAAGCAACGTTACCAATACATTTTCAACACAAGCACCTGTACAAGATCAGTTTGACATAAAAATGACATAATTCTTTACAAAACTCCAGCTAGCTCTGCTGGCATACATTACACATCCAATGCCTTACTTCTCCTGGCATAGCTGGCACTACCTCACATCATCACATCTCTTCCCCCTTTGAAGACTCAAGGTAGTTTCTCAAGTGTCCCCGGAGAAATGTTGCTTCAGAGGAATGAGCCTGTCTGGGAATACATTAACCCATATCCAGACTTGAGATTCCATCTGCATTGGCATTGCTGACCCTACTATGGTGCTGCACTGTCATGTCATATGTCTGCAACCCTAGGTTCCATCATAATACCTTGGCATTTTGCTGGCTGGCTCGATGTAGTTATAGATCCCCCTTAGACTCCTCCTGCCAACCACTGCAAATACTTAGATGTGCCTGATAGACTCAAACAGACTCTGAGAGAGGAGATACAGGAGATGTTGGAACTAGGAGTAACTCAAGAGTCCAACAGTCTCTGGGCCTCCCCAGTGGTGCTGATGCCAGAGATGGATGGCAGCACCAGGTTCTGTGTGGACTACAGGAAATGAAATAGTCACACAGAGTCAGATGCTTACCCCATGCCTAGGACAGATAAGTCCTTAGAGCAGCTGGGTGGGGCTAAGTATCTTACCACCATTGATCTTACCAAGGGTTACTTGCAGGTGCCCTTGACTCCCAGTGCTAGAGAGAGGTCAGCCTTTGTGACTCCTTTTGGCTTGTATGAGTTCACAAAGATGCCCTTTGGGATGAAAAATGTCCCAATGACTTTCCAGAGGCTGGTAGATCATATTCTAGCAGGAGCAAAAGGGTTTGCCCTTGCTTACCTAGATGATATTGCCATCTACAGCCATTCCTGGCAAGAGCACCCTCAACATGTAAGGGAGGTGCTGGGCAGAGTACAGAGGGCAGGGTTGACCATTCAGCCAAGCAAATGTCAGGTGGATATGGCAGAGGTCTCTTACCTGGGACACAGAGTGGGAGTGGTAAGATCAGGCCAGAACCTGCCAAAATGGAATCCATTCAGGCATGGCCTCCACCTGTTACCAAAAAGCATGTGAGGGCATTCTTAGGGACAGCAGGGTACTACAGAAAGTGCATCCCCAGTTATAGTACCATAGCTGCTCCCCTCACAGAACTGACAAGGAAAATCAGGACAGATTAGGTAGTGTGGACCCCAGCATATGAGCAGGCATTCCAGAAGCTTAAAGAAGCTTTGGGAGGACTCCCATGTTAGCCAGTCCTGATTACAGCAAATAATTTGTTGTGCAGGTGGATGCTTCAAACCATGGGGTGGGGGCTGTACTTAGATTTCTTCAGAGGGAGAAGAGCGCCCAGTGGTTTATCTTAGTCACAGGCTTCAACCCAGGGAGGAATGCTATGCAGCTGTAGAAAAAGAATGTCTAGCCATAGTGTGGGCACTGCAGAAATTTCAGCCTTATCTGTATGGAAGAAAATTCACTGTAGTTACAGAGCACAATCCCCTAACATGGTTACACTGAGCCAGTCAGCAAAAGGCCAAGTTGCTAAGATGGAGCCTAGGGTTACAAGCATATATGTCAGTGCAGCACCACAATGTGATTAGCAATGCCAATGCAGATGTGCTCTCAAGACAGGGAATGGGGTAAGGTATACTCAGATAGACTTAACCCTCTCAAGCATCATTTCTCAAGGGTCACTTGAAAAACTAGCTTGAGTTCTCTGGGGGATATGTGAAGGCTGCCAGCCTAGCTAGATAGAATTTTGTAGATAATGCTGTAATTTGTAAATATTAATATAAGCCACAGGCTTGTACTCTTAAATATAAGAAAATTGTGTTAAATGTTGAACGTCAAAAATGTAACAACAATGCACTCTGCTGGAAGAAAGCTGATAAGTCAAGCATTGTATGCCTGTTTAATCTCAAACTTGGAGCCATGATGCCTGGACCAGCAGATTTTTTCTATTGCTTTGAGACCAGAGTTAATTGCTAGATTTTACATATATAATGTCTTTAATTGTCGTGGGTTCCTGACCAGGTGCAAGATCAAAGCTATGTTAAACTCTGAGTTTCTGTTAGCCTGGGAAACCAGAGAAGTGTCAAGAATGATGTAATGTGAAGCAGTAATATGTTATCAATTTAAGGACAGAAAGAAGAGAGCATTTTGGATTTTGTCTAAAGCTGACAACAACTCACCAGTACTCTGCTTTTGCTCTATATGTAAGTTTATTTAGAACTGTGATTGCTCTTTGCTCTTAGGAAAAGATAGAAAATAGCAAGTTTAGTCTAGCTGTTTTCTACTTCCACTGTGGTACGGCAGTAGTGTTGTTACCTCACAGCAAGAGGTTCTCCTGTTCAATTCTCGGCTTGGCTTGGGAGTGCCTTCTGTGTGTAGTCTGCATTTCCTCCCCGCGGTTGGGTAGCGTTCGAAAGACATGCGTACGTAAATGGGCATGCCTTCATTGAAGGTTGGGCATCAGACTGGCACCTCGGCATTTCGTAAAAATCTACTGCCAATCATTAGCAAACCAGAGTTCCGCTGTGGCGAACCCTAACCAGGAAAAAGCCGAAAGACAAACAAACAGTCTAGCCGTTTTCTATACTGATGTCAGAACTATTCTACATTGTTATTTAAGCATTTTCCTGTGATGTCTGAACTCTTGACTAGCACTCTGTAGTAAGAAGTATTGTCTTGTGTTTTTATTATTTATTATTAAATATTTTTAAACCTTTCAGCTATGGCTGTTTTATGTAGAGATAATTTAAGCTCTTGAGTACATTGCATGTATATAGTGATACTGTACAAAGCTACTCCAATAGTCTTCCTGCTCAGTCACACTTCCTATTTGGATATCAGTAATATTACACTGTAAAATTGGGCACCCTTTGGTAAGGGCCTTAGTGTAGCTGATAAGTAAGGGTCTTGGTGGCAGTGATTACTACCTTATAGCCTGGACAGAAGGGGCATAGCTAGTGAACCTGTGCCAGCCCTTCCCAGGAGTGTCTGTGTGGTTGTATACAAGTCATATCTCAATGTGTGTGTGTCAGCTACATGGGCAAGGACAAGAAGCACTGGTTGGACAGAGGGACTGCTAGCAGGACTTGGCTTGAGACCCTGGCTAAGGACCCTACTCTATAGCTGTGCCAGTGGGGAGTCATACTGGGGATCTGGTGAGGAAGGGAGAAACCAGCCCCAGACTGACTGTGATCTCTGTGTGCTCTTAAGGGAAATTGTACTTTACTGTGTGTATATTTGTTATCCTTCCCAATGTGGATGCCCCTCACTTGTTAGTGATGAGGATTGAGGCTCCTTGATTACTGGGCCAGGGCACAGGCGTCATAGCCACTTTCACACTGTTCTAGCTTACCTAAGTCATGATGGAAGGAAAAACACTACCCATGGTTCTTTCTAACCATAACTTTGGTAACAGTCTGCAACTAAAGAGGTTTAAGCAATGTAAAATAAACAAACCATTTTTAATGAGCCTGTGTTATGTGCCCTGTTATTCTTGGAGTTTATTTGACTCATAAAGTGGTGCATCATTTGTTCAAAGAAGGCTATATGCAAAATGAGCTCACATTAGCTGTATTTGCCACTTTCTGTCTTTGAACATTGTTTTAAAAGTGAAAAGAATTTAACTGTACTCATTAACTTTCCATGTTTTATTTGTTCTTGTTCATCAGTTTCCATAAACATAGCACCAAAGAACCAGATAATCCTAAATGTGTATCTTACACAAAAACATAGGAATCCATGGTAATAAATAACTTGTGAGATGAACAAGAAATGAGAAGCAAGTGACTGAGCACACATATCTGGGGGCAGAGAGGTCAGGAATCTAGGTAGCTTTATGCTGCACAGCTGCTTTGTATGTTGCACAAGGCAATTTAAATGCATACTCTTATGTCACTGCAGTGGTATTTCCAAAACAAAACATAAGCCCTTATGATACATCTGACCTTTGCAGCCAATTTCTTGGTCCCTGACCTGTTGTCGTGAACTTGTTTCATCTGATCCTAGAGGAGTCTGGAAGCTGTGTATAGCTTCCATTCCTGAAGTTCTTACCCTGTTTGGTACTGGGGGGGGGGGGTATGACAGAGATGAGCACATGTACTGAGTTCATATGCCTACTGCAGGAGTTGCTGCATTTTATACAGCTTCTTGCGTTTATTACAGGCCGTGTGATGAGGAATGAAGGATGCTAGAAGTGTGCAATAAAATTACTGGAATCGGTAACAGAGCTGGGGGGCATGTCAGTCAGGGGGTTCCATAATAGGAAGTGAAAAATAGAAGCAGATGGTAGAGATTTGTGTCTATTCAGTTTTAATTCCAGGCAGGAGATACACCTATGTGCTCTCCTTGTTTAGTTTTCTTTGGATTCTAAATCTAAAACATGAGTTATTTTTCAACTTGTCTAAAAAGAAAAAAATACACCATTAAAAAGCTGTATATACTGACATGCAGCAGTTTAAGGCTATGATGATTAGGCAGAATTTCACTGCAATGTATGTACTGCACTTTTTCATATACAGATGCATGGGTGGCGGAACCATAGAGCGAGGGGGAGGGAACACCCCCCCCCCCCCAACTTTTATAGCTGCAAGACCTGTCAGGAAAAAGTGACGTTTTCATGCTAACATGGATTCATGAGCAGTAAAGGAGGACACATGCGTCACATACTAATGCGGAAGTTAAACTAGCTGGAAGTTAACTAAACTAGCTGTGTTACAGGACTAATGCTGCTGCTGTTCTGGCCATGGCAGTAAGGAGAATTTTATTTGTGTTATGCTGCCACTATTCCGGTCATGCTGGTAAGGAGAGTTTTGTTTGTGTTATGCTGCCGCTGTTCCGGTCATGCCGGTTAAGGAGAGTTTTGTTTGTGTTATGCTGCCACTGTTCCAGTCATGCTGGTAAGGAGAGTTTTGTTAGTGCTGATAGTTGTCCAGATCATTGCTGCCCAACTAGCTGTAGCTGTGTGTTACAGGAGTTATGCTGCCATTGTTGCAGGTTATGCTGCCCCACCAAGTGCCAATAGTTGTCCAGACCATTGCTGCCTTGCCTGCACTATTGCTGCTAGAGAGTGTGTGTGTGTGTGTGTGTGTGTGTGTGTGTGTGTGTGCATCTGCCAGAGAGTATGGGTGGGTGTCTGTGTCTGCCAGTGAGAGGGTGTGTGTGTGTGTGTGTCTGCCAGTGAGGGTGTGTGTGTGTGTGTGTCTGCCAGTGAGGGTGTGTGAGTGTGTGTCTGCCAGTGAGGGTGTGTGTGTGGGTGAGTGTGTGAGTGTATCTGCCAGTGAGAGTGTGTCTCTGCATCTGCCAATGAGGGTGTGTAAGTGTGTGTGTCTGCATCTGCCAGTGGGGGTGTGTGAGTGGGTAGGTGGGTGTCTGCATGTGCCTGTGGGTGGGTGGGTGGCTATCTTTCAGGAAACACATGGCAACACAAAACACTTGATTTTAGCAACTTTCTAAGATTATACAAGCAATATTTAAAATGTGTCCCTGGTTTTGGGCCTTTGCTGCCCCCAAATAAATTTTGCCTTTTTCCAGATTTCTTGTGCTGCAAAGTTGAGAGATTTAGTTGAGTGTCAAGTGGATTTCACAAGGAGCTGAGAGCTTTAGAGGAAGAGAAGTTTACTGCTGCTTATGCTAAGTTGTTTGCATTGCTGGTAGCACAACAGGTAGTATACTTCCTTTTGATGCAGAAGGCTGTGGGTTCTAGTCCCACAGTATGCAGATGGATTGCTGATACTGTATTGGGTTGTGCTTTAAAGGGAGTGGATGCTGCAGTCCTATGAATATCCTCCTTTGGAGGAGTTACTTAGTAACTATGAACCTGTTATTAGTTTGCCATCCATTCCCCATTGCAACATTACTAGCTTATCATTTTTTAATGTAACATAGGCAATTTATTCTTCAAGGACAACATGCACTTTATTTGTAGATGAAACAATGAAATATAAAGTTGTCTGCTAGCAGCAACCTCTTCATTAGTTACAGATCCCTTTAATGTGAAATTATTTTGATAACTTGCTTCTGCAGAGATTTTGCATATTTACTGATATTAATGGACTGTAATGACAGAAGTTTGAGTGACCTTTTGTGGTTGAAATTTTCTGAAATGGGTAGTTTTGTCATTATTGGTGAATATATTCTGTTTCATTGCTTACTAGAAGACTGTTCAAAACTACAACTTTAAAACACATTCTAACAAGTGGTGTTGTATTATACAAGGAATATAATTTAATACAATCAGGAAGGTGACTCGAACGCATGCATGTATGCATGGCCCTAAAAATGTGTAAGGAGCCTATGGTTCGAAAACAGCCCAGAGGTCAGCTTAGTCTTCCACTGGCCAGATGCAGAATGAATGTGGGTTTTCATGCCATTGCAATGAATGTGAGTTTCAAGGGCTCATGTTACATCTGTTTTCATTGCGAGACAGCATTGTTTGTTTAGCAAATCATTCAGTGTTTGTCTGAAACTCAAGTGTCCGTCATTATTTAAGTTTTGCAATCCTCATAAATTTGCCAGTAAATCATACATATGAGGAACAGTCCAAAAATATGACACAAAATCAGGGACAGTCAAACATATGCCCTGATTGCTCAACCTCTTAGGCCAAGATTCGGGAGAAAGTGTGAAAGGCTCAAAATCATGGGCAAATTTTAAGCTTTACTCGTCACCAAAGCAATGGATGAAGGTAAAACAGTTCACACCACATTACCTTGACCTGGCCAAGCCTTTTGACACAATCCCCAACTCAGGTGTAGTACAAAAGATGAATAATGTAGGAGCAAACATTTACATCACTAGCTGGATTGCAAACTTGCTCACAGGATGCAGGAGATCAAAATAGGGGAAGAGGCCAGTCACCAGTGGAGTCCCCCAAGGTTCGGTGCTGAGACTTTTTCTGTTTGGCATATACATCTTAAAAGTAAAAGGAAATACCAAAGGGCTTTGGACGACTAAGTTTGAGATTACTACAAGCTAGGAGCAGTTATTGAATCCCCAAATGACTTAAGCATCATGCAGGAAGGTTTGTCCCAAACAATAACTGGTGCCAGAATCATGAATTGAAATTAAACTCCAAAAAATACATTATTGTATCCTTTGGGAAATCATCTGCTCCAGGGAACTGTCAAATTGACAATGCCCCCTGATAAATGACCCAGTTGTTTAGCATTCGAGAACTTGTGTGTACAGTGACCTAACTTTTGAACAACATGTGCTCAGTCATAAGAAAGTCTTTCTATATCGCACAGCTTATGAATAAATTGATTGTGACTAGATCTAGAGATGCTACTGTCCCCCTTTACAAAGCCCTCATTAGGTCAATCATTTTGTATAATGCCCACTTTGTTATGTATCTGTCCAGACCCATGCAACAATTGGAATACCCACAGAGATACTTTATTAAAAGGATAAAAGTCCGAAACAATAGGTCTTGCATGGACCACCTCAAAGATTTATCACTATACTCAGTATCCTACAGAGTGCTTAGAGGTTATTCTCACTAGGGCTAATATATAATTATCAGCCATGGGATATGTAAGAACCATCAGGAAATGTTAATTCAAGCACCAAAAGGGAAATTGGCCAAGCTTAAAATGTCCTCCAAGTGAATCTATGTTGTGGTAGTAAATAGTTTTAAAAATTGCCCTTTTTAGATCACTAAGTGCCCCCCCCCCCCAAGTCTTCAACAGCTTCTGGCACCTCTGATTTTTTTTGTCAAAACCACTTCAGTCAGATTCAGCATAAAAGTCATTAAACATATGAATTTATAACAGTGATCTGATGACCAATATCTCAATATCCCAATGTCCCCTACATGTTATATGTTGGTCATACCTCTCAAATCTACAGATTTTTGCAGAATGTCCAGATTTTTCCTTTGTATTTTTGGTCTGTTCCTCATAAAATTTGTGGTTTTCTGGCAAATCACTGAGGATTGATGTCACCAAATAATGATATGCATTTTCAGACTTCATACCCTTCAGAAAATGCATACTAATGAAAATCCTATTATTCTATCAACTTTCTAAGTTTATAAGAGCAATATTTAAAATCTGTCCCTATTTTTTGGGCATACCTCCCAACCTCTTAGCACAAGAAATCTGGACAAAGCCTGCCATAATGGGGGTACAAAGGCACAAGAATAGGGACAGATTTTAAATATTGCTCTTATAAATTAAGAAAGCTGATAAAAATAATGGTATTTTTTTAGCATACATTTTCCTGAAGAATATGAAGTCTGAAACTCAAATGACTGTTTGTAAGCTTCTGAGTGGTGATCTTCAATTTTTCCCTTAGATCTGCTAGTTCTCTGCTCTCCTGCACTTGTTTAGCTTATTAGTCTAGCACCTTACCAGACTTCTTGTAGCAATTATTGTACCACACAAAAGTGCTACCAGCACTAAACGTTCTACAAGGAAACAGCTCCAGTACTTATTATTAATGCCCACCCCTCCAGGCATGTCTAAAGGTCTGTTCCCTGTGCTTTCTCCTATTAACCTGGTGAGCTTGGGTATCCTAAGACAATATAGCAACTGCCTCATGTACACTGACAACCCTCTCCTCTTGCCTCCCAACACTCAGACTTGCGAGAGATGCACTTATATATCCAAATTGGAAGCCACGCACTCTCCAGCCAAGACCGGAATAGCTGGTCAAGAGGAGAAGATCCAACACTTGCACCACACCACATAGAACACATAGCCCTCTAGAACACCCACCAGCACTGCCTTCACATAAAAACACAAACCACACACCCACCTTCACTAAAAATCTACCCAAACAGCAGAGACCTCCAAAGCAGAAACACACTCGAACACAACACTAATCATGAGACACATAACTCTCCTAAACAGTGTGCCACTCAACCAAAGCCCCTAAGGCAAAATAGCATGCCTAACACACTAGTCATAGGTGATTCGATAGTGAGGTACACTGATATCCCACTCACTAGGTTGAATAAGGAGAAAGTAACAGTCAGCTGCCAGGACCCACCACATAACGCACGCACTCAGGTCCCTAAACAACAGGTACAAATATGACTCTGTCATTGTATATGTGGGTGTGAATGACCCGAGACGTACTTTCCTAGACTACTTGAAGAGAGACATGGAGGAGCTCTCAGATTATGTAGCCCAGGCGGGTATGACCCTAGCCCTGAGCAGCCTCCTACCATCAGCCAGAATGATACCACAGTACAAGCAGAAAATTATTGATTTTAACAATTGGCTAAGTTTCTGTTGTCATTCTAAGGGGATCCAGTATCTGCTTGGGATGACATGATTGACAGACCTCGATGCTTTGCCAGAGATGGCCTGCATCTGTCACCCCTGGGCTTCCGGATACTGGCCAAGGCTCTTGCCACCCCTATAGTGCCTTTTTTAGGTGGTGTTCCAAAGACCAAATTACCACCGTAACAGCTACAAACAAATGCAATCTGAGGGTCATGCTGCTCAACGCTAGAAGTCTAAATCTCAAAATGAACTTGCTCAAAGCACTCCTTAAAATAGAGAACATCGACATCTGTGCTGTAACAGAGACCTGGTTCAAGGCAGTAGATAGCACCCCTGCACTACCAGGCTATAACTCATTCCATACCTTTCGGCCCCAGAACTTGGACCGAAGCTCCAAAAGCGGTGGTGTTTCCATTTTCATAAAGGATGCGCACACCTACCTCCAGACTGGTAACCCAACATAATGAATCAGAGATACTTCAGGTGCAGCTAACATTGGGTAAGACAATGATTCAGGTCATAGCCTGCTATAGGTCCCCAACCATGACCCAAGGCTCACACTCCACATTCCTAAGGACCCTGGAGAATATTAGGGTCCAACCTAACACTCTCATGCTGGGTGACTTCAACTACCCCTCCATTAATTGGGAAAAACTACTCATGTACCAATACAATTGCCCAACATTTCCTGGAATTCATTAATTCCAATGCTCTGGACCAACTCATTCTTACCCCCACTAGAGGTAGCAACATCCTTGACCTGGTCATTACTAACATGGGCAACCGTTGCTCTATACCAATAGTCAACTCCTCTCTGGTTAGATCCGACCACAAACTAATCACCTTGGAAATCCACATCCCCCCCCCCCCCACCCTGCAAGGATAACCACCATGAAAAACTTCTCCAAAGCTAACTTTGGGCTCCTAAAAACAGAGGTGGCTAATTCACGGCATCCATGCAATTGGAGAACAGCTGCATGACTGTCAAATCATACACTAATGCCCTGTATGAACACGTACACATATGCATGGATCTTGCCATACCCAATAGAACTAAGACGGTCTCCTCCAAAAAAAGGAAGCCAGTCTGGTGGTTCACTGCCATAAACAAATTCTACAACAGATGGAGGAATGTGAAATAAGGTGAAGTCCCAAGACTGGAAAAACTCCCTTATCAGCCTCAACAAAAATTTGAGATCCCTCATCAAATCCTCTAAAGCTAGCTATGAAAGCAGAATTGCAGCAGATAGTAAAGACAACCAACCACAAGCCCTTCTATAGTTACGTAAAGAATCTCCACGGCAATACCCAGATTTGCTCAGAGCTGTTGCACAATGACACCTCCTATACTGAGCCAACAGATATTGCCAATATACTGGCCAACAGATTCAGTGCCAACTTTACCCCTCTCTTCCCACCACAGGACCAATCACAATACCAGTAGATTGCCAGGCACCCAGTATTACTGCTACACAGGTTAAAACAGCATTGTCCAAGGCCAAGAATATAGCTTCTATGGGACCTGCCAATATCCCTGGCTGTGTTCTACATGAGCTACAGAGTGAACTGGCACCTCACCTGTGTGTCCTGTTCAATCATAGCCTCACCTCAGGCTTTGTCCCTACCAAATGGAGCACTGCTACAGTCATCCCTCTCCACAAAGGAGGAGTGACTACAGACCCTGGGATTTATCGCCTATTAGCCTAAGTCTGATATACAAAGCTATGGAACGTATCATCATGGACCTAATAAACAAGGATATAGGGAATCTCCAAACTCTGGATCCCACACAGTTTGGTTTTGTGAAGGGTAGATCATGCCTGCTCAACCTGGTCGACTTCTTTGAGTCAGTCACCTGAGCTGTGGATGAAGGCAAGGTGGTTCATACAGCCTACCTCGATCTAGCCTTTGATACCATTCCCTACTCAGGAATCATAGAAAAACTCACTAAGCTAGGCATCAACCCCTATATCACTAGGTGGGTTGCAAACTGGGTTACAGATAGAACCCACAGTGTGAAAGTAGCTGACTCCAAGTCAGACTGACGACCAGTCACGAGTGGAGTCCCACAGGGTTCGGTCCTGGGTCCTCTCCTGTTTGCCATCTACTTCTCTGAAGTCCCGGCCAACTCGAAGGGACTCTGGCTGACAAGGTTCGCAGATGATTTCAAGTTGGGAGCCATAACTAACTCCCCAAGTGATGCTGACATCCTACAGAGAGGCCTCACTGAGACCAATGACTGGTGTCAGAACCATGGCCTTAACCTCAATGCCAAAAAATGTGATGTCATCCCCTTTGGGAAAAACCCGGTTCCCATGAATTACCTCATTGATGGTAGTCCACTGATCACAGAAGGCCTCAGAAGAGATCTGGAAACACAGACTGACAGCAACCTCTCTTTTGACCACTACATTGCCACTGTGGTCAGAAAGTCCTTCTATGTGGCACATCTCATTACTAAGGGTTTTGCATCCAGGAAGAAAGAGGTCATTCTCTCCCTCTACTCTTCCCTTATTAGGCCAATCATCGAGTACAATGCCCCATTTGGCATGCACCTCACTAGATACCTACAACAACTGGAGAGGCCGCAGAAGTACCTCACAAAGAGGATCCTAGGCCTTAAATACTTGTCCTATATGGACAGACTCAAAAAATTCCGACTATTTTCTGTCTCATATCGCCTACTTAGAGGTGATCTCTGTTTGACTTAAAAAGCCATGTCTGACCCAGCTATGTTAGCAATGCAGCATCTAAAGAAATCCCAATCCCTCTACACTACACGCTCCAGAGACGTCAAGCTCATTACCACAATCAACAGAACAAGCTGGAGGGACAGGTTCATAACCCAGAGACTCCCCATGCTATAAAATAGACTTCCCATAGATGTCAAGCAGAGTGCCTCTTGCCATCTTGATGAGTGGATGGGAAATAGAAAATTCACCCCTGAGATCACTCCAGTGGCTCTACTTGACAGAGGCACTGGGAACTAAGTTAGGTAACACGATGGCAGGGTAATCCTATGGGTTAGGCTTGTAAAGGTTCCAGGGCCATTAGCCTAGTACACACCTATGAACATATACTAATATTGTTAGGCAATGTCTTTATTGACCACTAGATGGAGACTCAGTATTTATTTTGAATAATTCTGTTTTGCTTTTTTTTTTTTTCAATTAATATTTGCATGTATGTTTCAGTTGTTGTTTGCACTGTTTAACAGTTTTATTATCCTTATTTTGCAATTCAGTTTTGTCTTTTATGTTTTTGGCTGGGTGGTGTACTTGTCACATAACTGGGTTTGATTACTGAAACACTGTTTCTTTTTAACATCTTTATTAAATTATCATTTAAAACATAACCACACATGTATCAATAGAAAAGAAAACAAACCATATTAACACTGTTTTTATTTACATGCATTATACATTACATATATGTCTTCTTTCTTTATAACAACTGTCAATCGGTCCAATAATACATAAATTGCTCAATTCATGCCTTCCTTTAAACTTCACTGCTGACTCTGTACATTATTCTGTGTGTATTATTCCCAAAAATTCCATTTATTTCTATGTAGTTTGTTTCAGCACTTTTCTAAAGATCCCAATTCCAACTCTTTTATTTCTTTTATAACATTCAGTACCTCAAATACAGTTGGTGCAGACTTTAATTTCCATTTTGTAGTAATTGATTTTTTGGTAGCCAACAGAATTAAACTTAATAAGCCCTTACTATGTCTAGGCAATTCAGGTCCTATATTCCAGCTCAAAAGAACCATTTCCTTACTTATAGGCATTTGCTCACCCCATATTTCTGATAGCTCATTACACTCACAAAGCATATGTTCTTAGTTACCTCTTTCTTCTTCATCATACTCCAACATTTGCTATCTACCTGAGGAAAAATTCTTTGAAATCTGCTTGGGGTATTAAAATACCTATTCAAACACTACCAAGCAAAGATCTAAAACATTCCGGACTTGGTTGCATACTTGGGAGCCATACATATGTCTTCACATTATTTTCTTGTAAATTGTTTTTCCAGTTTCTCATCTTAATCTTTACTCACCTCCTCTGATTGATTGTTATAGTTATCATGCAATATTTTAATAGCCTACTAATTATCTATTTTTAAATAGTTATCATGCAATATTTTAATAGGCCTACTAATTATCCATTTTTTAACAGCTGCTTCTGATCTAGATTCAACTAAAACTCTACCAGAACAGGTGTTTCACTCCGTATTTCCCTATCCCGTTCCCTTTGCCTGTACAGTGAGATCAAGCCCTTGCAGAGAAGGCAGTCTTTAGCCTGCAATCCAAGAGTCTTCTTTGCCTCATCACAGTCTGTTACCTTTCCAGCTTGAGTTATTTGCTCTCTATATCTTGGTTTGCATTCAGCCCTACTGGCAAAATCTTTCTCCATCCCTGTGTGAGTTCATAGAATACTTTCTGCAACTTTGTGAATGTAATATTCTGTATGCTTGTTATTCTCCTCAAAGATCTGTATGCATAATCCTACTCTCTCCTTATTTCTTGACCCCCCCCACCTTCATCATCGTCCCTTTCCACTTTGAATTATAACCTTACACTTGTGTTATATATGAGCCTTAACTGTATAGCTCTAAAATACCCCTTCAAATCAACTATGTAGCTCTAAAATGCCCCTTCAAATCAGGTAATCTTAAACCACCATATTCTATTAGGAGGATCAGCTTCTCCTTCTGTCGATAAAAACATATCTGACCTCCTTGCAACACTAACGGGACCAAAAATATTTTTACTGCCTGCATCTTACTATCCATATCTATAAACAAGAGCTTTCAGTTTCTCAGTTTTTGTATTATCTTTTGTTTAGTCTCTTCCCACATATCCTTAGCTGCCCTAACAGAAACCTTTTTAATTCATACTCCTAAATACTGCATCTTATGTCACCATACATATGGGCATTGCTGAAACAATTCTTGCATGGGTACATAAGTTATACATATAACCTTTGCTTGTTGTCATTAACTGTAAATCCAGAAAAGACTTGAAACTGTTTCAAAATGTTCCACAACACTGAAATGTCTTTCTCTGGGTTTATCAAGTACAGAATTATTCCATCTGCAAATAAAGCCAACGTTTATTGATTACCATAACAATTTTGTCACTGAATTTCTGAGTCCCTTATTTTCTTCGATGATGATTATTATTTTCTTTGTTAACAGCTCTAAATATAAAGCAAATAACAAAGGGACAAGTGAACACCCCTGCCTGGTTCCTTTTTTTCAAATACAACCTATCAGAGAGGAACTCTCCCACTTTAATTTATGCCCCTGATCCTTCATATATCCTCCTAATTAACATTATTATTGTATCAGGGAATGCAAATGCTTATACTGGCCTACATATAAAATCATAGCTTACTCTGTCAAGTGCTTAATCTGCATCAGGACTGGTCAACTACAGTGGCATTTTCTAACATTCTGCTTCCCTCTAGAACATCACTGATATATTAGTGTTGTCAAATGTTTCCCCCCCCCAAAAAAACAAAACCCACAGTGGTCCATATCTATCAAGTTTAGCAGTACCTTTGCCATTCTTTCAGCTAGTGTAGGCAAACACTTAATAATCATGGTTTACAATTAAACTGTCTATATGAAGCTGGGTGTGATGGGTCTTTTGGAATTAAGCCCTAAATCTTCAATAAATATTTTCTTTGTTACTCTTTCTTTGTTTCCACATTCCTCTGCTCTATATACATTTTTATAATATTTCCAAAGTATCTCTAATACCTCCATAGGATTTCTAATTATTTTTCTTGTCATATGCTCCCTACGTTTGGTGACAACCCTTTTTATTTTCTGATGTTGAAGTCATAATGCTAAACAACTTTGTGCTCTGTAGTTATCAAAAAATAGTTGCTTAAGGATTTCCAAGATGGCTGCACAACTGATCAACTGCATAAATTCAGCACTCCCAGTGTGAAAACAGAACTGAGAAAAAGGAGTGCCACTGAAAATGTTTTTTGGCAAAATTCAGTTACTGTCTAGTAAATACACTGCTTAGAAGCCAGCAAAGAAGAAATTTGGAAAACATGACAGAAAATCAACCAGAAAAGGTGGAGAGAAAACACTGTCTGGTGAGGATTATGCAGCTGTTCAGCAAAAAGCAGTTCATGCTTCGACTCTGGATCAAGAGATGGCTTCCAGTAACCTATACGAAAAATAATTCAAATGTACTCAAAGGTGATTAAAATAAATGAAACATTGAATGAATATGTCAATTCAAACAACAAAAGGCTGGAAAAATAGAAGAAGCTTTAGCTAGCCATTCAAATGAACTGATAAAAATGCAAAACTCAGAGGATGACAAAGAAAAAGCTGGCTGAATATGATGTTTCTCAAGAAGAACTGTTGAAAATAATAGCTGAGTTAGTAGACAGGGAGTGCGGGGAAAACCTGAGATTTTCTGCTGTACCAGAGAAAGTGGAAAGAAGAGACTATTAATTTTACAAAAACACAAATAAGCAACTGGACTGGAGTTACACAGCAGAATATTTTTTATTGAAAAGGCACACTGAGTGCATACTCCAAACCAGGCCATGAGAAAGCAGCCAGGACCTATATTAGTAAACATCCAATTATACCAGCAGAAAGAGATGACAAAACTGTGGCAAAAGGACAAAACATAAAAAAATTGGAGACAGCAGAGTGTTTGTAAAAAATGATTATTTACTGTACACCAGGCAGAAGAGAAGCAAATTTATGCCAGCAATCAAAGAATGTTGAGAGGCAAGTTTATCTAACAAAAAGTGAGTCAGCAAATAGAATGGGACTCTGATTCTCATTCTTCTGATGGTTAGCTTCATAGAGAGAGACTTTGTCAGTCAAACCCTTTCCAATGTTCCAAATGAAAATGCTTGAGAGAAAGAAAAAGAAAAAAAAAGTACAGGAGTTGACTAGAAGAACCTTGGACTTGAACTAGAGTCTGATGTTGGGAGATGAAGATGAACAGAAAGGCAACCAACAAATCTGAAATTAGTGAATAAATGGAAAACTATAAAGCATCTTACCGCATTTGTGAAATGTGGTTTTACAAGTGGCTGAAACACACTGGACTTTTGCTGACGTTGTTAAACTTGGGGTGGACTCATATACCTCACTTTATATCATTAATGTTTAGTTAGATACTAAAAGGGGGAAACTAGCTACATAAAACAATTTTGGCCTTATTAGTATTTGCATAAAACATTTCATGATATAAACTGCAATTTATATACAGTAAGACAGTTTTGTATAGTGTGTAGTCAGATGTATTTTAAATGGGATGGAGTCTTTTCAATGATGTTGTATGTGTTAATGATATAAAAGTAAACAAGTACTTTTTTAGTTGTAAGAAATATAGGTTTTACAGCATAATGAGAAAAAAAGGCTGGACAAAAGCAAATTTAATGTTCATATGTGACTTGGGCTGTTGGGGTTCTGGTGGGGTTGGAGTATAAATGTGTACTGATTATATTGCACATGGAATTAGGATATTTTCTCTATTTTACATGGGTGAATGTCTAGATTGCTACCTTTGGCTTAAGCTGTAAACAGATGTAAGCATGTAGGCTTTAAAAATAAGGCAAATTGATGAAATGATGACAGCCATGAAAATGCTAAGCTTCTTACAACTGCAAAGATATTAGTTTGTTTTCCACTGGCAAATGTTCAGTGGAGTCAAGATATCTGCAGCTAAGGCCAACTTTGCATTCTTTTCTGAGTGAAATTTACAAAGACTCATTGCTGAGTACATTTCCATGGAGATAAGCTGTCTCCAGGTACAAGCAGTTAATCTTGAGAATTAAGTATTGTTTGCTGAGGGAAATGCAACATATAAAAGTACAATAGCAAGTAGTTCAGTGAAAAAAATAAGTTTGAAATTATAGAAAGCAAGTAAGAAGTAACACCCTCCCTATCAGCCTTAATTATTTAATGCAGTTAATAGAACAGTGTACAATTTAGCTTTATTTAAAGATAGCCAGTGCACTTTTTCATAGGGCTAAAAGTTAATGTTTTCTGAAAGCATATACACCATTTTTCACATCTGGGAGGGGAAGAAAGATAAGAACAGAGAGCAATCAAGGTAAGTAGGAGCATAGGCTGTAGCATGCACTTTAGCATGGTTAACATTAATTTTAGCTTTGATAATACCTGTAGTTGCAGCCATCAATTTGGGGAAATTGTTCCCTGCTGGAGGGTTACACTTCAATCCTATCTTGGTTTATGATTTACTGTGGAGCTGACTGGTAAGAGAAGTTTTATTTGAATTTATATTTTATTTTTTACCACTGTTTTTCACTGTTTGTTAGAAGGAAGGGATAGCTTGTATTCAACAAAATTTAGTTTGATTTATATTTTGTTGTTTTACCTTTAATTTTTCACTTTTGGTTATTAGAAACAGATATGTTGCAGACATTCAAGGTCTAGACATCCCAAATGGCGTAGTCAGCTATAAATTCACACAGACTGCAGAGAAGACAATCCAGAGCTTATCTAATCAATCCTATCTTGGTTTGTGATTTAGTGATCTTTACTGTTAAAAAGAAGTGTGACCGTGACCAATAGTGATGTAAAGGAATTACAGCTTTTGTCTGACTTTCAGAATATGTAAGGATTGCAACCTTACTGTACTTACTTTAGTTTTTAGTTGTATAGTGCTTGTGTAATTTTTCTCATAGAATTTGATTTATGTTCTCTTAGATTTCTGTGATTACTGATATTGATTATTCTTTTCTTTGATAATTTTTTGTTTGCAGCTAAATATGGATTCCCTAAATGAGTATGGCATTAATGATTTGCTAAAGCACAGATATCTTGTACAGTGTAATAAATGCTATGCATATTTAAAGGTAAAACTTGATAACGCTGGTGATCTGTGTTCCTCATGTAAGAAGTTGCATGATTCGTTTACCATTATTAGAAGTAAATCTAGACTTACTGATGATGATTGCACTCGTGCAATTGGCATGGCTTGGAGAACTGTTGGTACATATACTAATGACTGGACTGGTAAGATAAATAATGTTAGGCAAAGTGCAAACAGAACACATTTAGAAAATTATGTGTATTGCCTGTAAAGATCATTCAATCCCTATGAAACAAGACTATGCCCCTGACAATATGCAGATATTCAGCAATCTGAGATTTCAGTATGTTTAGAAGGAAACAAAAAGAAAGAAAGAAAGATGTTCACAACAAATAAGGAAGAAAAATAAACTGCTAGATGTCTGCAAAGTAAAGATAATTCATGCTAAAAGGACATTGCTTTTTTATGTAACACACATATTATAGGGAATGATAACATTTTCTATCAGAAAACCTTCAGTCTACAGAAAAAGGTGTCATTTTTCCAAAAGAGAAGGTAGAAAAAAAAAAAAAGAGGCAAGGAGCAGGTTAAAAGGAGTAAGAAAAAAGAAGAGAAAGACAGATGTTGACTACATGGCTCAAGCTGTGGATTTACAAAGCCAGCTGAATGAGAATTGTATGCTTGCAAATTTAATGTCCAATGAAAACAGTGTGATTAATAAGACTAATGGTGATAAAGATTATTCCTTTGTAACTATTGATAGAGCAGATATTATTGAATTAGAAGTTGAAGATTCTTCAGATCTGGGCAGAAAAGATATTCTTTTAATTGGAGATTCTATTGTTTGAGAAACTGATACTTACATTTGCAGAGAGGAGAATGAACATTGCATAGTGTTATGCTTGCCAGGAGCAAAAACAGATGTGAGACAAGCCTTGGAACACCTTAATGTAAGAAAGTATGGATCTGTTTTCATTCATGTCAGTACAAATATCTCATCCACAAGGACTCTCTGACTGTTAGTAGGGAACTTACAACCCTCACGACAAACCAAATAAATTGAAAACTAAACCAAACCAAATGAACAGAAACCTTCCAGTTGCTCTCCAGTCGATGTAGTAATCAGCAAACTGTCAAACACACTCGAATGACAGCAACAGTTTTCCATACTTTATTTCCTTAAGCTTAAAATTAAACAGCTTTTCATCGGTTGATCATAAGGATGAAAAGGCTGTTTGAACTGGCGCCATTTTCAAACAGCCTTTTCATCCTTATGAAGGGAATTTCCTCTGCTCCCCAAAAATCATGTGAGGAAAATTATAAGTAAGGTGTTTGAATGCCACTGACGTGTTTTCTATTCTGAGGAAGTTGGTTTTTGATCAATTGACGAAAAGCTTTTTAATTTTAAGCTTAAGGAAATTAATAAAGTGTGGAATACTACTGCTGTCATTTGAGTGTTTTTGACAGTTTGCTGATTACTACATCGACCGGAGAGCAACTGGAAGGTTTCTGTTCGTTTGGTTTGGAACTTACAACCCTCTTAGAATAGCTTGTACTGGTGTTAGGACATATTTATCACAAATCACATATAGAAAGAATAGTCAGGTCACTATGAATGAAAAAATTTTGGGGGTAAATACCTGCATGGAAAAATGCCCCACTGTAAAAAAATGGAAATGTGTTGAACATCCAAGCCTAGTTTTGGGCACACGTGTTCAGACAGGATGGTGTGCATTTGTCAAGATCAGGGAAGATAATTTTTGCAGCAAATATTTTGTGTTGCATCTCTGATGGTTCTTAATTCTAGGAGCATTAATAATAAACTGCTTTTATTGGAGTATTTGCTATGTTTCCACAAGATTGATGTTATTGTTTGTAAAACATGGTTAAAGAACAATGATAAGAAACCAGTTGTCAGTGTATAGATGTTTTACTGTAACAGATATTCAATAAAAAAATCAGGTGGAGGTGTTACGATGGGGATTAAAGGTAGTTATGAGACCTGTGATTGTTACATGTTCAGTGGTAACACCAATACTATAAATTGTGTAACTGTGACAGTAAAGACGACCCTGGAACATATAACAATTGTTGGAGTGTATAGACCACCAAAGTCAAGTGCTGATGACCTAGAGGAATTCATACATTTCTTGCATGAAACACAGGAGGGAAGAATAATATTAGCTGGGGGACTTAAATTTACCAGAAACAGATTGGAATAATACTGACTCAACAACATTAGTAGGGAAATTATTCACTATATATGTTCAGGAACAACAATTGCTTCAGATTGTAACTCAACTATTAATAAAATTTGTGGAATTTTGCAAGATAGACGTTGTTCACTTTGCACTTCAGCAGTTTTTTCCATTATCTGTTGATGTGTATCTGCTTGGATTCCTAGTTTGTTGTAAAAAAAAAAAAACTACCAGGAAACAGAACATACTAGACATTGTTTGTGTTCCTAAAGGCATTACTGTTACTTCAAGTCAAGTTGTACCACCGTTGATGTGCTGTGATCATGGGGTTATAAAGGTTAATTTCTTGTTAGATAATTCTGCCAAACTGAAATCTAAACCAGTGCACAGAAGATTAACTACAGATTATAGGGAAGCAAAACAGTTATAATATATAAAAATAACTGGAGTGATATGTTCAGTGGAAAAACTGCAGATGGAAAGTGGAAAGTTTTGAAAGAGAAATTGTTTGACTGCAAAAAATAAAAAAAAGTTTAACATAAGGATCTAGGCATACAACATCCAGGGGATATATTTTCATAAGAACAAGATACCTGAATTAAGGTGAGAGACAAAAAATATAAGAAAGTGAAGAGAGATCAAACTATAACTTTGAACATTGAAATAAACAAGCTGGACAAACAAATTAAACATAGTGTGAGACAAGATCAAGAAAAACATGAAGAAAATTTATATAAAGATATTGAGCATAATATGAAATCTTTTTATAGATACATATGATGTGGAAGAAGTAAAGATAAATTGATAAACTGTGTGTAGATTTTAAAATTTATTCTCAGACACAACAGATTATAGATATATTTGCAAAATCTTATGCAAAACAGTTTGGATGCACAAAGGGGGTGATAAATTGGTCTAGTGACATCCAGGTAACCACACAAACTTGAATCAAATTAGATTATATTGAAAAAGAACTGCACAAACTGGATCCAAAAAAGAACAAGGAGGAGACAAAATTAGTAATAATAACCTGAGAACACTTCAGCAAGAACTGATAGTACCATTATATCTATTATTTACTAGGCTGTATAAAAATGGGGAGATTTCTTCAAGATTGGAGACATGCACTTATTAAATTCACCTTTAAGGGAAAGGGGAGTAGGACAAACCCAGACTCATATAGATCCTGAAGTCTACTTTCATGTTGTGGAAAAATAATGGATTAGGTAATATTGGATAAGCTATTCTCAGAATTTGATAGGCTAGGACATGAAACCATATATCAGCATGCATATGTTGAAAATAGATCTATTACCACCTGTACCATGATGTTCCATAAGAATATAATAACAGCTATAAATGAAAACTTGTGCAGTGATGTAAACTATATAGATTTAACTTCAACATTTGACAGTCATACACAAAACACTGATCAGTAAATTAGAACGCGGTATAGATGTACTCTTGATAAGATGGACAGCTACATGGCTTACAAATAGGCCATGGCAAGTATCATACAGCAATTGGACAGGTGAAATTCTTGGTTACAGTCAGGATGTCCCACAGGGCTCTGTCCTAGGCCCTTATTTGTTTAGAGTGCATCTTTCAGACCTAACTTTTTCATCTGAGGTGTTCTATAGTCTATAGGCAGATGATCCGAAATTGGGTAAACCGATTACACATGTTTCAGATAAGGCATATCTGCAAAAGAGCTTGACTAAATTGACCATTTGTGAGGAGAAGAATAATATGCTGATAAATACGTTAAAAACTAAGCATATGAGATTTGGGAGACAAACTGAAAAGTGAATATTTAATACAGCGCACAGTAATTAAAAAAAAAGTTATGTACTTAACCATAACATTCCATCTGAGTTGTTGCTTTTCATTTGTCTTCAGCCTGTGAGACTCAGATCCGGCCGCATATTCTAGAATTGGATCCAAGCTCCAAGCTCCTTCCTGTAACTCATAATGCCCTTGTCCCCCCCCCCTCAGATCAAGTTTGTTGCAGAACAGCAGCACCCCAGCCTAGACCATATGCCTATAAACCCGGCATTACCCATAAAAAACTTATCAAGAAAAAGACTAGCCAGTATAGAGGGGCTATGACTTTTCCATCTGGTCCACTACACAGCCCACACAAGGCAGGGGAAAGGAGGGAGGGACGGTTGAAGACAAATGAAAAACAACTCAGATGGAATGTTATGTTAAGTACATAACTTTTTTTATCTGAAGTTGTTGTTTTCATTTGGTCTTCAACCTGTGGGACAGAGTCCCCAGCTACAAATAAACCCTGGAAGGTCCTCATGGAAGGATATTCTAGAGCACGGCTGAACCAAAGGATTCCCTGCCCCTGGAAAGAAGATCCAATTTATAATGGGAGATAAATGTGTGCGATGATGACCAAGTAGCTGCAGAGCAGATATCATCTAAAGAAACCCTGGACCAAAAAGCCGCAGAAGTAGCAACAGACTTGGTGGAATGTGCCTGGACATGCCTTGGTAGAGATAACCCTTTGGTTCGATAGGCCAACAAAATACACTCAGAAATCCATTGAGCAATAGTAACTACAGACAGGCTTTCCCAAGAAGGGTTTAGAAAAGGAAACAAAACGTTGATCACACTTACTAAAGGATTTTTTGTACTATGCAAATAGAAATGCAGCTGCCTGTGAATATCAAAAAGTGCAATTTGTACTCGCTTTTATTCTGGAAATTTGGAACGAAAACTGGCAGACTGATGACCTGGTTAATATTAGACTCTGATTCCACTTTCGGAAGAAATGATGGATTAGCCCACAGGAATACCCTTTCTTTATGAAATACCATATAAGGGGGCTTGACAGATAAGGCTTGGATTTCAGAAACTTTCTTGGCTGATGTAATTGTAACCACAAAAGCCATCTTCCAAGACAGAAACTGCAATTCAACCATCAAAATCTCCAAAGTTTGTCTTAATTAAAAGAAAAAAAAAGTAAAAAATAACCATTCAACAAAAGCTGCTTGTACCAATAATAAATTTAGTGGAAGACCAGTGCTATTAAAAGCAGCTATTTGCTAATTATTTTATTCCTTTTACATTTAAAGTAAATCTTGGAAGCAGATTTACAATTTCTGGTTAGTCTATGTTACTTGCTACACTTCGTGTAGCTTTAAGAATGTTACTTTACATCTTAGGTAACCTTTAGCCCTTTCATTGCTGACGTTTCAATCTGGCTGATGTTCACTGCAATGAAAAGGCTCGAGTCAATGATAGGAAGCAAACACACCATGACAGAAAATGCAATACAACCTGCATTCCATGAGAAACAAAATCCAAACAGAAAAACTGCTATCTATCCGTGTGGCATACAGAATCACCAAAACATGTTAACAACCAGATTGCCAGTAAATGTTCAGCTGTGACTTGTGTACTGAAGAAAGACCAAAAGGAAACTACCTGCAATCCTCCTGTAACACAGCTAGCACACTACCACACATCAAAGGGAATACACATTTACTTCTGTCTCCTTGGATCTTGAAAAAAGATACAGTCTACAGTGACACAAATAAATCCAAACAACTATCTTCTATCTCTGAGCTCCTTTCTCCTTTTAAGCCAGAAAAAACCTACAGCTTCTCCTATCCTTTCCTCCCTCAAAACCACAGTAGACTGACATCAAATTATGTAATATTTCAGTACATCAAGTGATTCAGTGAATAGAAATACATACAAATTATCCTATAAATATAATGCATTTCTAAGCCAAACGGATGAGGAAAAGCACAACCATAAACTAGAAGCGGTCACAAATAAACCTTTTTTACTAGTGTTAGTATATTTTTGTTCTACAATGAGTAAAGAGGTATTATTAAAAATGGATAAACTTAAGTGTTTTAAATTTAGAATAAACTAAGCTTGGCATTATTTAATGTACTATTAAATTAATATATTTGCAAATAATCCATCTATTTTAATGATATATAAGTTATCAAGTGTACATAAGCATTTTAAATAGGTAAACATACATGCCATATCTAGATATTTCAACAAATAGACTTATTACAATAAATGAACACACTGAAGTACACAGACTATACATCTCAGTATTTTCCTTTATATTCAAACACAAACTTAAAGAAAAGAAAAGGAAATAAAACGAGAAAAAAGAAAAAAAATACATATTGAATATTTATACTGTAAAAACACAAAAACTTGTTTTACCTTTCATCAAAATCTATATTTCTAAAGTCCAAAATATACAATAAATGACACGAAATGTATGGAAAGCATTTAAATTATGTCCGTTTTTCTTTCAGCCTTTTCCATCCATTTCTTTCAGCATGTCTCTTCAAGGATGTAATACTCTATGCTATGTCTTCTGTTTGATCTAAACTCTTTTTTTTAATGAAAGTGATAGCAGCCATTAAAGATTCAAAAGTTTTTGGACCATCAGGAAGAAAGATTTTAAGTCTGGCAGGAAACGAGATGTGTTTTAATTTCATTCTTCTTAAATTCTTTTATTAGTGGCAGGCGATCTTTTCTATGTCATCACCAGAGATGAGTACTCATTATCAAATCTTATTATGTTATTGTTTATTTTGATAGGAGAGTTAGACCACAAAGATTTTAAAACTAATGCTTTATCTTGACAACAAAAGAATCAGACAATAACAGACCTTGGTGGAGAATTCTTCATCAAAAGTGATTTTAAGGATATGTGTTTTCTCTATTCCAAAGGACAAGGATTCAGGCAAGTTTAACATTTTAGGAAGTCAAAATGTTAAAACAATTACCATGTTGTCTCCTCCTAGTTTTTTCACACAGTCCATATATTCTGTTATTTTTTCTAGATCTATTTTCCAGGTCATCAGTTTTGTATAATAATGAATTATTTTTGTTTTAGAAGAAACTCAGTGTGATTTTCTCCTTCAGCTATTCTTCCACCCATATTATTTACTGCTTCTGCATTCCATATAATTTGGGTTTTCTGTTGTTTACCCATGTAATATAGCATTTCAATCTGTTTAGTACGTTCTTCTTTAAATGTATCCAGTTTAGTACCCATTTTATTATTTTTTGTTTTTTTAAGAAAGGTCTTGAATATTACTAAGAAAGGATTGTGATTCCTTTTTAATAGTGTTTGAGAATTTAACTTCATATTATTCATTTAAAAAATCAGCTGCATACCTTTTCAACATACTTTTGACAAGAAAGAAATATGAAATACCTGGATTATATATATATGCATATATATATATATATATATATATATATATATATATATATATATATATATATCTTCAGTAACTCTCCAAGTCTGTATCCTCCAGTTCACCATCTTGACCATGCCCCTCTCACCTTCGATCTTCTGGCAAAATCTACTTGACATCTATAAGGCTTACAAAAAGTGTGGTCACAGTTTGTACTTACACTGTGTAGTAAAACTCTGGAATATAATCTTTACACCCATCAGGGCAAAAATAACATTCATTTAAGCTGTAACTAAAGAATTCCTGTCTGACTCCTGGCTTTGCATTTGTTGCTCTACTGACTAAAATTTCAACTCCTTCTCCTCTAATGCCTATATTATCCTCTCTCTATTTTTCCATGTTTTTTTTATTTCTCTTGCTCATACTTTTGCTTTTACTCATTATTTCTCTTGCCTCCCCTATCTACTCCACCTATAACCTCTAGCAAATACTGTCCTCAACTATTGAATTTTCCACTCTATTTGCTTTATGAATGAGTAATAAACTCTCACATTTATAACATGTCAACAGATTTCAGTGTTGCTTGATACTGTTATTTTGTTTTAATGATGGTATATTTGCATTATTCAACATGTTATATGAATTAATATTTGTATTTATAGTATGTTGTAATATTATGTCAATTTTCTCTTATATGTATTTATTTTTTGTTCTTTTACTTGTAGTTTTTTTTTTACTGGGCCTCTGCTGAAAATGTATAAACTTATATAGTTAGACTTTCCTGGTAAACAAATGTCAATAAATAAACAAGAAACTTACTTTCCCAATCACTGAGAAGACTTCCCCAACCCCACATTAAAATAGCCCTTACTGCACCCTATACAAAACTGTTTTTCAGTATAACAATTTATATCATGAACTTTTATACAAATATTAACAAAAACAAAACTGTTTTATTTACAATTACTTCCGCAATCCCTCAATGTCTTTCTAAACATTAAAGTCATAGTAGGGAGTATGCATTATAATTCAAAAAACAGTGTATCACAGTCAACAAAATTCCAGTCTTTCTTATTTCAAAGCCACAATTCTGTCACAATCCTGCTGGTCTCCTTCCTGAGTATCTCTATCTCCCAATGCCATTCTCTGGTGCAAGTGCAAGGTCATCCTACTTCTTCAAGTCAGCTCCTATGCTTTGTTCTGCCTTGCAAGCCTTTTCCTTTGGAGCAGTGAAAAAAGTTTCACTGGCAAAGTCGCTCTGTGGACTTGTTTATTGTCAGATAAATGAGAGGCAGAGCCCCCTTCTACTTACTGGCTAATTCTTTGTTGGATAAACTATTTCCTCCTTAGCCTGTTTTGCATCAAACATGTCTTTGGCCATTCAGGAAAAAAAGATATTATGATGACAGATCAATGCAGTAGCATCTAAATAACTAGGTAGTTAAAGCTTCTTCTATTTTTCCAACCTTTTGACTTTATACATTCCTTCAGTGTGTCACTTATGCAACTCTGTGTGCATTTGATTTATTTTTCCTCTAAAATTACTGGAAGTCATCTCCTGTACCAAAGCTGAAACTTAATCACTGCTTTATGCTGAAAAGCTGCACAATTCTTCCTAGGCAGAGTTTTTTATTCTACTTTTTCTGGATGATTTTCCCTTTCTCGCTCCAAATTTCTTATTTATTCATGACCAGACAGTGTAATTACTAGCTAGTAGATGAATTTACTTTATTGATGGCTTTTTCTCACAGTTTATATTTTCTTACTGGGAGAGCTCTAATCAACCTGTTGATCAATCTGCAGCTATTTTCAAGTTAGTAGGTCCCACAAATTTTAGGTTTCAAGATATTCCTTGACTGATTCATTTTAGGTAATGTGCATTTTTGTGATTTAAGACATAAGCATCTTCTATTGATGGCTAGCTTTCATTTGCACACAGAAAGAAGGACATTACTCTTGGAATGTGTGCATTTTTTTCACAATGGGTATCCAAATAAATAAAATTAAACATTCAATATACAACAAAGGGTAGTTCTAAAAAAAATAACTAGGGAGCTTTTTTTTCAAGCTAGCCAAGTTCTAATAATAAAAACATTAAGAAAAAATAGAAGTGAGACTGTTGTGGACCAGGGCAATGGAAGTTGGGGGCAGTTTTGTAAGCATAAGAAAATAAGGTACAACATCTATTCCTTATGTGGTTATAATGAATAAAATAGGGACTGTAAAATATGTAGACCAACCATATATGTGTTACTACTGAAGAAAAAGCTCTCATAACAATGTTAGTAGCAATAAATACAAGTTAAGATGTGTGGTCTTTGAATGATTTAAGAAGATACACAGGTCATTGTTTATTATATGTTAACTTTTTGTATGAAAATCAAAGAACACAGTCTCAAACACCATGGAAAAGAGATGTGATATGGTGCATTGGAAACGTAGAAAGTTCTGAGGTTGCTGTTTTGATAAACAGTGGGAAATGCAAATGTTACATGTTATAGAATTAGGATGGGAAAAATTATGTTCATAGTAGATTGTAAGATTAGAAGAAGAGTTGGAAAAATAACAGCATATGTACATACTGGCAAACAGAAAGAAAACATCTATTTGAGAAGTTACAATATGTGCACCATTAAATGATGATACAATAATCAGAGGACACTTATTGCAATACCAGGGCACAAAAACAATGGATGGCTTCTTGGAGCATAGGGAAATCTGGGATGGGAGGAGTTGCTTGGTGATAAGCAAGTTGGCATAGGGAAAGGAATAAAAAAGTATACAAGGATGTGTATCCATTTAAAATCATGCGAAAAAAATCTGATTAACACAACATGGGACCAATTTATAAAACCTGGACAATAATGGAAAGCTATAAAAATTGGGGATTTTCTTGGTAAAGGTACAATATTTTTAAAAGGTGTTTGGGGAGAATGACAAACTGAGAAGAGATGAAAAAAAAATAGACAAAATGTAAATGATGTGTTTGTGACATCCCAGATCTGGGTCAATAATCAATGAGTCTGAATCCTCACCACTGACACTGGAGGGGGACGTTTACTTGGAACAGAAATAGATACACACAGTATTTCCAGATGCAGCTGCACAATTTCCCTTAAGAGCACACAGGGAGCGCATGCAGTCCTGGGGCTGGGTTTCTCTCTCTCCAGGCCCCCAAGTAAGACACCCCACTGACACAGCTGTACAGTTGAGTCCTCAACAGAATGATCCAAAGCCACGTCCTCCACCACTCTCTCTGTAGAACCAGTGCTCTGTGTCCCTGCTCCACGTAGTTCACACACACCTGGGAAAGGCTGGCATAGATTTACCAGCTATCCCCTTTCTGCTCAGACTATATGATAGATTCACTGCTACCAGCCAGCTACTTTAAGGCTCTTACAAGGGTACCCAATTATACTGAGTGAAATTAATACGAACACCAGTGGTAATGTTGACCAAATAGCAAGGCTTTCAGGAGTGGCCACAGTGTTACCAAATAAATATAAGTTCTTTCAAAGGTTAAAGTACTTTCTAAAAGACCAGCCATAATGAAAAATTTAAATATATTTAATAATAAATAATAAAAGAACCTGAAAATACTAAATATCTATTTACAATACTCACCAGAGTTTCAGTCCCATTAAAAATAACACAGATGGATAGAGTCACAGAGATGCAGAATGCAGTACTTAACTAATCTCACTATATTTTCCTGACTGATCTAAAGAATTACTATTCATTAGTTACTAAGGCAAGATGAAGTAGGCAAGTGGTCTTCTTTCTTGGTCAGGTTTCAAAAATAGACTGCTCTGAGACTTCTGTCTCATCTAGTATTAAAACATCATTTCAGTGATGGATTACAGAATGACATCACATGCATCTGGTTATCTGATTCTGGTTCCAACACTACCCCCTTTATGAGAAACTAAACCAGAATTTAGCACATATGTGTTACCATCCACACACACAGAACTTTGCTAAAATGTGTTACAGAAAATGGAAGCTATAAAACCATTTCAAAACTTCCAACATTCCACAGTAGCAATTAGCTCACCCCTAAGGACAATACAGTAGGATTCCTAGTCCTGGTTTTCACAGACATTTCATCTCTGGCTGCAATCAGAAATGTAAGATACAATCTTTATGGCTTAAAACAGGTAATTTAATTTCAGACTATTTTCCAAAGTTAGCTGGACTGAGATTAACTTCTTCTCTTCAGTATCCTCTGTTACAATATATTCATTTCAACAGTTACAATACAGTCTGACATACATGTGCATTTCTTTTCTTTCCAGCAAGACCCACTGTAAGTGCATTTTTAACACAGCTTTACAAATACATTTTCAACACAAGCACCTGTACAAATCAGTTTGATATAAACATGACATATAATTATTTACAAATCTCCAGCTAGCTATGCTGGCATATGTTACACATCCACTTCTCTACTTCTGGCAGAGCTGGCAATATCTCACATCATCACATTGCTAAACAGAGATACTTAGAAAAACAAAAAAAGGCAAGGGTAATGCCTGTTTGGGGGGAAAGGTGAAAAAAAAAAGAATGAGGAAGGTAGCAACAGGAAAGGGTAAAGGTATATGTCATGAAGAGAAAGCATGCTGTGGTGGGTTATACAGTGGACATGTAAAGTGAATAGAATAACATGAAAAAGCGATAAGAAGCAATGGTTATGAGAAGGCATAAAGGAGTTGTTGGAAAGGGAATTCAATTAAAATGAGATATATACTGTAATTTGGGAAGGAAACAGCAGTCTGCCAGAGTAAGATGAGTTAGGGTATGGTCAAAGGGAAAGAATGTGAAGAGAAAATACTTTTTGGAGGTTATAAAGAAAAGATAACAAATGACCTGGATGGCATTTGCAGGGAAACAATTTTTCATGGGAAGACATTTAAGAAATTGCTGCAACAGCTTTAGGTAACATAGATAACACAATCTTTGAAATAGTGCAGAAAACGTGAGCATTTAGTTGGGGATGGCTTATAGAAAGGAAGACATGAGATCACATGTAAAGAGATAAAAGAAATGGTTATCATAAAGGCTGAAACAGTATTTGGAAAGATGAAGTGGAAGCTAGGTTTGCTGCACACTACATGAAGGCTTTTGATAATCAGCAACAAGAGCAATTTTGACAGCTTTTGAAGACATAGTATGGAAAGTTGATGGGGTTAAGGATGATATATGAGAATTCTACTGTTAGGGCTGTAGGGAAAGGGTGGGTGAATGATGTAATATAGATGTCCAAGGATGTAAAGTAGAAATGCCATAGCAGAGACATTTTATTTATTCTGGTTGTGAATGCAGTCATGGTTTGTTAGTATCGAAGTGGGGGAAGTTGGATTCGATTTAAGAAAAGCGCAGAAATGTCCTCGATATTAGGCTATTTGGATTACTTTATTACACTTAATAATAAATTATGAGCAAAGGAGGTGATAAACATGAAATCTTACACTATGATAGGGTTAGTATTAAAAAAGAAATGTGTAAATGATATGGGTGATGTGGTGCAGTGAAAATGTATTTACTTAATGAGAAAAGTACTGAGGCATTAGGAAATTATTTTGAGGAAAAAGAAATTATTAACAGGTAGTGAGTCAAGAAATTAACAAGTAGTGAGTCAAGAAATTAAGAGGTTAGGGAAGTGATATATGTAAAGATTTTTATTTGTTTAAATGACTCTTTCAAAAAGTTTAAATTATTTCTGTAATTCAGGAAAATTAGCATGTATGACAGGGATATTTATGTTTCCCACAGCAAAGGAAAAGGAAATGTTGGAGATTATTATTGTAGTGTCATAGGGTTCAAGATTAAATTTTCATTATACAAAATGCTACTGAACTGAAAGAGAATGGGGGATAGTTTGACTAATCCTGTAGTGTATTTTGGCATCATTACATGTTTGGGGTGTCAAAAATCAAGTATGAAAGGGGTGGCATGTTTGGGGTGTTAAAAATCAGGATTAAAAGGGGCAGCATATAAAGTAAAATTTTGTGGATTAATTTATTTTGGAAGACAGCAAGAGTAAGTAAGAGAAAATTGTTGACGGTGAGGAGAAACTACAGGAATAACAATGTATTATGGAAAAAGAAGGGAAAGGGAAAGCTGAAATGAGGATGTCATTGTATGGAAAATATGATGGTATTGGGGAAGTCACATAAAGTCACACAAGACCTTTTTTGTGTATTTGACATATTTGGAAGCCTTAGTTTAACAAAGTGGGAACTGGCAAGTATAAAAATAACTATGTTCTGGTTGTGAAGAATGTTGGGAATTAAGGGCTTATTTGTGATTATGGTGCTTTTAATAAAGCAACCCTACTCTTTTTGATAACTGTCATGAGATTCTTTACATCCATCTGGGCTATCACCAACATCATACAGCAGGGAGTTTGGTTTAACTTCTCATCTTAATGACGGCATACTAAGTGTGAAGCACCCCCTCATGTTGCACTATGGTGCAAATACTGGAAAAAGAATCACAGTACCTAATGTGGGAAAATAATTCATATTTTTATGATCTTCTGTCAAAGATAAGCATGCAATCTGTTGAGACACTAACACTGTAAACTTGACAGGGGAATATCAGCAGATGTAGTCTGCTTGGACTTCAGCAAAGGCTTTGACTCCATCTCACAGAGGATGATGTCAAAATTGTGGAGGGGTAGCAGAAGGATGAAGACTGAGGAAATGCATACAGCTGCATGGATAAATAGTACATAGAGAGTTGTGGTGAGGACAGTATCATGAATTATATAATTGTCTAGTGGACTACAACATGGATCTTTCCTTGATCTGGTGCTCTTCAGAGCATCTTCCAGGGCCACTTGGAGCATCCAGGCATTTCTCTTTGCTGGAAGGGTCCCCTGTCAGTTGTTTGAGCTAGGACCCTCCACCCCACAATTGAGAAAGAGTCACAGAGAGGCTGGGGACATTATACAGCAGCCATGATGGACTTTTGCTTAAGTCCTACTTTTTACTGACATGCAATTCTGATGTTACCAAGATGGACATACAATAGTGCCATTAGGAAAATACTCCTGCCTACTTTGAAGCATGTCGCTCTTTCTGCC
The DNA here is from genome assembly GCF_019279795.1 of Protopterus annectens. Classification (NCBI taxonomy): domain Eukaryota; kingdom Metazoa; phylum Chordata; order Ceratodontiformes; family Protopteridae; genus Protopterus; species Protopterus annectens. The sequence continues at coordinate 1,566,995,497 of NC_056743.1, read as the reverse complement.
TGTTCACCTAACACAGCAGTGGCATCTCTTCCAGTGATCCAGTATAACTAGGGCTCAAGAGATAGCTGTACATCCTACTTGCTTTCCACAACCTCCCCCTGGAACAGATGAGCAGGTAATGCATCATCACTCCTTCCTGTCCAAACCCAGTAGGCATATAAAGTGCTAATTGAAGTCTGATCATCTCAGTCATAGTTAGGACTTACTCCCTGTATGCAAACACAGCTGGCTCCTGTCTCAAACATTTCTGACCAAACAAACAGCAAGAGTAACCAATTTGCTGATGATACAAAGATAAGTGCAGCTGCAGCAAAGGATGGGGAAGACTCTAGCAAAAGATTTGTAATGGCTGAGGAAGTGGGCAGGATGGGAGACAGTTGGTATAGTGGTTAAGGTCTTCCCTTTCATGCACAAGGGTTCAATCTTAACCACTAAAGAATGCCTGTGTGGAGTTGACATGTTCTCTTTGTGTCATACATGGGTTCCTCTAACTTCCTAAAAACATGCAGTGTGTTTTCACCCAACAAAACTGAATGGAGTCAAGAGCAGCAGAATAAACTCTAGGTGGTAGCTATCAGGGAATAGTTTTATAGACCAACTGTTGTAGGCATCAACTGTGGTGGTCACATTCAATAATGTCATCAAAAATGGGCATGGGCATTTGCCAGTAATAGGTGGGTTAAGGACCCAGCCTTCTCCAACTTACACCAAGGACCCATGTTAACATTGGGAGGGGTCCAAAGGCCTCTGTTGGCCATCTGGTGGTCAGTTGCACAGATTGAGTTACCTGGGAAAGCTCTGTCAAACCTGCCAAACATGAACTATGGATTACTATATTCAGGATAGGTTCACTGACAGGATGCAGTTCAGAAGTGGATGATATGATGATAAGGAGGAGGTTGGTCACTCTGTGTACCCAGAAGACAAGATTGAAGGTAGTCCAGCAAAGCCACTTGGCTTAGGATCCAGAGTCTACTATTCAGGGAAGGACATACCAGAAATGGTGTGGGAATTACAGTGAAGGACAGAGTCTTCTAATGACAGTGAGGGAGGTAATCAAAATTAGTGATAGACCCACAGCACTCTGACTCCATTGTAAAACATTGGCTGTATTCACAATCTCAACTCAGGGTTGTGATACTGAAGAAAAGTGCATTCAGGCAGCAGTAGCAGGACCTACTAGACAAAGCAAGGCAATATTTATTTATTTTACATTTGTTGACCGGGATAGTCCGACTGGATGCATGTCCAATTTCAGCGGAGACCCGGGGAGAAAAGCTCCAAGGGTAAGCAGATACAGCATTACATATTACAGACTATTTACAGAGATTACATAAATTAGCAAGTTAAACAAGTTCCACAGGTTACAGTTAATCCTGAGCGCAAGTCAGGATTAAATTAAATTACACAGTAAACTGGTTAACAGATTTTTACACATTCTAGAGAGAGTTAGCCAGGCTTGATACATTGACATAGCCAGTTAAGTGACAAATGTTGTTTGAGTCTAGTTTTAAATTGACCTAAGGTGGAAAGTAAGGTAATATCAGCTGGAAGAGAGTTCCAGGATCTACTTACAGAGTTTGCAAAGAGAATCACCGGCTGTGTTATTAATTTTGCTAGTCTGAATTAGTAGTTTGTTAGAGGATCGAAGCAGTCTAGGATTGTTATAGGGAGTGATAATATTTTTAAGTGCAGGAGTATTGTCCGGATTAGAGAGGATTTTATAGCCCATAATCAGTTGGTTATACTGGATTAGGCTGGGTAGTTCAAGCCACCCAAGCCGATTTAGATTGATGCAATGATGTGTCCTAAAAGGCAGCCCAGTGGCAAACCTGGCAATGTGGTTGTAGCAAATTGAGAGTTTGTTAAGGACAGTCTTGTTTAAATTCAAGAGTAGAGGGGGTGCATACAGAAGGGTTGAAAGAAGGTGAGAGCAAGCTATGGCAATTTTAGCTGGAGGGGTTAGGAAGGCTTTTATTCTGTAAAGTGACCCTAGTTTTTATTGATGGTTTTGATAGTTTGGTTAACAGGTAGGTCAAATTTTAGATTATTGTCTATGATGACACCTAATAGTTTTGTAGATGGGTCAGGGGAGATTATTGTGCCATCATTTGATTTTATAGTAAAGGTGAAAGTGGTAGACCTACGTGTTGGTGAAAATAACAGCATTTTAGTTTTTTGGGGATTTAGGATCAGACAATGTTCAGAAAGCCAGTTTTCTATTGTATTAAAGGTGGTCTGGGTAGCTGACCATAACTCTACTGGAGATGTGGCTGAGCAAATCAGAGTAGAGTCATCAGCATATTGGATACAGCTGACGTTTGGGATGACAGTATAAAGGCCGTTAATGAAGATGGAGAACAGCAAGGGCCCTAGTATAGAGCCTTGTGGTACTCCAAGGGTGTTAGGTAGAAGGTTAGAGAGTTTGTTCTGCCAGAGGACAGCCTGCTGTCGACCATTCAGGTAGGACTGAAACCACTGAAGGGCTCCAGTATCTAGACAGAATGTTTGCAGGGTGTGGATTGAAATTTGGTGATCAACCATATCGAATGCCTTGGAAAGATCCACAAAGAGGGCTGAGGATATATAATTATTGTTGCGATTATGGTTTATGGTGTTGGTAAAGGCTAGGAGGGCTGAAGTAGTGCTGTGATGAGGATGGAAGCCATGCTGAGTGTCTGCCATAAGGTGATTCTGGATTAGGTGGTGCATGAGTTGTCTATGAATACATTTTTCCATAATGTTTGCAAGTGAAGAGAGTATAGCCATTGGCCTATAATTGGAGAATTCAGTAGAGCTGCCTCCTTTGTGAAGTGGGTTTACATAGGATATTTTCCAGATGGTGGGAATTTTAGCTTCTACTATGGTTCGATTGATTAGTATTGAGATGGGGTAAGCAATAGCATCAGCTGATTTTTGTAGGTACTCAGCAGGGAGTTGATCAGCAGAAAGTGTAGTGGGTTTTCATTTTTTGATCAAGGTACAGATAAGTGAAGTGGCGACTGGTTGGAAGCTGAACGTGAGTAGGTTTCTAGGGGTGCTACTTTCAGGACCAGGGGAGCTAGGAGGTAGTTGGCTAGCTAGGGCTTGAATTGTCTCAGTAATGAATTGGTTAAAACTATCAGAAACATCTACAGGGGTTTTATCAATAGTAGCAGCAGGGATTGGGGTTGAAGTTTGTCCAGGATGTAGTACATTATTTAAACCTGCCCAAAACTTCTGAGGGTTATTTTGATTTCCTGACTGTAAATTACAGTAGTATTGTTTTTTGTCTTGTAAAATTGATTTTTTGGCTTCGTTCCTGGATTGCCTGTATTTAATGTGATCTTGAGGGTCTTTAGAAGAACGCCATAAAGCCCATGCTTTGTTTCTAAGGGTAATTTTGAGTTTACACTCTATAGAAAGCCATGGCGCAGTTTTTGCCTTTGTTTTCTTTGAACGAACAGGTGCATGTAAATCAAGGATCTCAAGGAATTTGTTGTTAAAGTATGCTACTGCTTCCTCTAAGGGGAGGTGTTTTAGAATAGACCAATTACATGAGTTTAGTTCTTGTTGGAATTTGGCAGGGTCAAAGTTTTTATTGTTTCTAACCTTTCTGAGTAAGGGTTGTTGGGAATTAATGGTTTTGTGCTTAATTACATATGTGAGAAGGCGATCGCTTAGGCCATTAAGGAGGGTACCAGAGGTGTACAGTTGGGGGTGACTATTTATGAGTACCCAGTCAAGTATACTTTTTTTTTGGTTGGGTTTACCTTTCCTGGTAGGGGTGGATATAATTTGTGTAAATGCATGCAGGTTAATGTGGGTGGGTGGGGATTCTGAGGAACAGGTGCCCCAGTCTATGTTAAAGTCTCCAAGTAGTAGGGTTTCTTGGGGGTAGTGACATGATAGCCAGTGCAGGATATCTTCAAATGTAGATATAGTGTTACCTGGGGGAATGTACATACAGATGATATTAATGCATTTATTTTTATTAAGTTGCAATTTGGTGGCAAGAATCTCCGAGTTATTAATCTGAGGTGGTTGCATTACATCTATGGTGACATTCAACTCAGATTTATAGAGTACAGCTACCCCACCCCCTTCCTCGAAGCATGATCCAGCCTGTGTATGTTGTACCCAGGTGGTAACACTTCATTGTCTTTAGTGTTAGGTTTTAACCAGGTTTCAGATAAACAGAGAATCTCAGGGGAGTGGACATCCAGAAGTGCATGCAGTTCATGTACCTTGTTATTAATGCTTTTAATATTGAGATGACAGACTACAAGAGAGTTAGTCGGCCTATTAATTGTAGGTTTGTAGCTTAGATTGCAAGTAGAGGGGGTATGTGTATCTGAAGTGAGTGGGCCAGGGTTGGGGTGAATATCACCAGCAAGTATTAGGTTGAGTCTATACTTGGTGATGAACTTCAGGAATTTGTTTATTAGTTTGTGGTAGTGTTTGGATCTAGAGCTAATGTGCCTGGGGTTGAGATGTTGATAGACTGAACAAGATGTTGGATAGTATCTGGTACTGTAAGTATGGTTGAAGATGGAAGGATTTACAGCTGGGGTGATAGTATGGCCTTTTGGGACCTGAAATCCCGTGAGAAACTGGTTTTCATACAAGGTAAGTAGGTATGGTGTGAACAAGAGGGGTAGTAAAGAGAAGTATATCATTATCTGTGATTCAGCTAGTGAGTTAAGGAACTGTTTTACCTGGTGATGCAACACCAGAAGATCGAGTGGTGAGGTAAAGGTACTGGAAGGGGGATGGGAGAATGCCAGATGAAAGCTAATAGGTGCTAATAAAATGTAAGCAGTAGAATGGGGGTGGCTGGAATTATCCTAGATGAAAGCAGATAGGATATAGAAAGTGGGCGAGTACTATAAATTTAGAGGTACTGGGGGCAGGAGGGAATTGGGGGCAGGGAGGGGAGCGAAGAGAGCCCGAGCATAGCGAGGGCGAATGCAGCGGGGCTATTGCAGTTTACAAGGTTTCCTAAGGTGTCCTAAAGCTATAAGGTAAGTATTATAGCTCTTAAGGTAAGAGTCAATTTACTTAAGTTACAGGGGAAGGAGGCAACCACTCAAGTAGAAAAAAAGAGCCCTATGGTCACCTACTTAATTACACAGCACTGTAAGTGAAAGCTTAACAAATGCTTTTTGTGTGTGCAACCTACTCTGTTTAAATGTTGAGAGAAACTGATTGCAGTCCTGTTGACACCGTTTTGTAGGGAACTGTAGAGTTCAACTAGGAAAAGAGAAAAGCAGAGATTCTAGGGTAAGCATGAAGGCAACAATAGGCAGTTATTATATAATAATGCATTCAGAAAGGTTTGGTGGGGGGGTAAAGTAGCATACTTCAGAGTGAACTAAGATTTATAGCTAAGAAACCTAAGCAAGAGAGCAATGCAGTAAATAAACACTTGCCAAATTTTAAAGATATACCAGAAAAACTAAATCAATTGTTCACAATTGTACAACTGGAAAATTACCAGTAAAAGCACTTCAGGTATAGCTAGCCCAAGTTATTCAAGTCATAAAAGCACTTCTTCAATGTGTGTGTGCAATTTAAACATTAAAAACACATGCAGCAAGTAGGAGCTCTGATTATACACTTTCTCTAGGTACAGGTTCATTTTAAACACAAATATTACCACAGAAATATAGAGCAGTCTGTGCAGAATCAGAATTTAGCAGCAGTCATTCAGTTACACTAAAAACAGTCAAAGATCCATACAATGAAGAAACTTACACTATGTCACACCAGGTCAGCCAAGGGGGGGGGAATCCTAAGCACCTAAATTTGAAAATGATGCCTGTACTGAATTGTAGCAGTTTAACCTGTTTGAGGAAAGAGGGGGGTGGGGGAAAAGAGAAGGCAGTGGGAGTGGTACTTACAGGGAATACCCTGATTGACTCAAGACACCATACCAGAGGTAAACTGAATGTAAGGGCCTCAAATCTGCACTCAGCACTGTGTTACTTGCACTCAGTACTTTAATTTTAATGTTACTTGCACTCAGCACTGTAATATCACTTATGTTTAGCAGGAAAGACAGACCAACAGTATACAATTTGTAGCGGGCTATTGCAGTTTACAAGGTTTCCTAAGGTGTCCTAAAGCTATAAGGTAAGTATTACAGCTCTTAATGTAAGAGTCAATTTACTTAAGTTACAGGGGAAGGAGGCAACCACTCAAGTAGAAAAAAAGAGCCCCATGGCTGACCAATATGGTGACCTGCTTAATTACACAGCACTGTAAGTGAAAGCTTAAGAAATGCTTTTTGTGTGTGCAACCTACTCTGTTTAAATGTTGAGAGAAACTGATTGCAGTCCTGTAGACACCGTTTTGTAGGGAACTTTAGAGTTCAATCTGTTTAAATGTTGAGAGAAACTGATTGCAGTCCTGTAGACACCATTATGTAGGGAACTGTAGAGTTCAATCTGTTTAAATGTTGAGAGAAACTGATCGCAGTCCTGTAGACACCGTTTTGTAGGGAACTGTAGAGTTCAAACTACGTCACAAATATGAGTTGGTCTTAATAATTAGGGACCTAAATGCTCATATCAGAACAGATGGAACAGGATATGAGGCTGCCTGAAGCCATATGGATGGAATAACAGGAATAAAGGAGAGAACATTCTGGACTTCTATATGGCAAATGGCTCGATGGCAGCCAACACATGGTTCATCAGGAGAGTGAGTCACAAGATCACATACAACAGTGACAAACATGTAACTCTGGTAGACTTCTTCCAAGTGAGGAAAGAGCATTAGGGTACAATTACAGATTGCAGAATCATCCCCAGCAAAACAGTTGGCCCACAGGTGGCCACAATCTGATGCAAGCAGTAGTCATAGAAGGCTCCAAGGTCAAAAGTGTATAGGCTGAAGACCAGCAAACTGACTGCAGTTAAAGCTCAAAAGTCAAGGAAATACTCTGAGCTCCAGCATCTCAGGAAAAAGAAATAGGTGGACTCGAAGAAGGGCAATGTCTCAAAATGGTATGCGTAAAGACTACAGAACAGACATGCAGCAGAACCAGTTATGAAAATAAGGTACATACGGTAAGATGGTGGTGGAATGCAGAAGTCCAGGAAGTTATCAAAAGGAGACGTGCAGGAAAAAGGAGGGAGATTGAAAAGATGGACAAGGCTAAGAATGAATACCAGTTGACTAACAAATAGGCTAGGAGAGTAGTCTCAATATCAAAGAACAAGGTATCAGATTAATTCTGCCAGCTTCTGGAAAATGACTCAGCAGATGGCACAAAGAAGCTATCAGAGTGCCAGGCAAAGATAAAGGAGATTGTCAATATGTACCATTCATAAAGGATGCCAGCACCAATCTGCTCACCAGTCCAAAGGACATCAAAGACAGATGGAAAGAGTAGTACCAACAGCGAATTTTGCATGAAGAAAATATCAAATAAGCTTTATTGGCCCCAGACAGAGCTTAAAATGAAAGAGGAATAAAGGCCAAATCTATAAGTAACACTAAGGAAAATAAAGTCAGGGACAGTAGCAGGATCAGATGAGGTAACAGAAGATATGATAAAGAATATTGGGTGACTTAGGGGAGAAATGGCTCCAGAGGGTACTCCTACAGAATGGAGAGAAAGGCATAGCCCAGATGATTGCAGAATAAGCATTCTACTGCCAGTGTGCAAGAATAAAGCTACTTTCACAACTGCAGGCAGTACAGAGGCATCCACTTTCTGTTACACTATATGAAAGTGCTAGAGAGGTTGACAAACAGATATACAGAGTAGTAGAAAGTGAGAGAAGAGAAGTTCAGATTCAGATCAGGATACAGCACAACCAACCAGATGTTTGCAGTGAGACAAGAGGGTCAGCAAATAATAAGGGAACCAAATACAAAAGGAAAGGCAAACAGGATAAAACTGAGTACAAACAATACAGTTTCCATGACAACAAATGGAGAAATCAGAATAAACTTAAAATTGAGACAGAAGGGAAAATAATAGTTCAGGTTAAAAGCTTAAAGAATCTGGGAGGAAAGTTTGAATGCAGAGGCCAAAGCTAGAATCAGAGGGGCTACAGCCAACTGGCAATGAGTGTCACTGGTAGCATGTGACAGACTGCCAATAAAGCTGAAATGCAAGGCATATGAAACAATAGTGCGATCAGAAGAGTACAGAAACCTGGGGGCTGAAGGAAGAGTAGTTTAGGAAGCTAGGTGTGTGAGAGAGAGAGATGAACCGACTAAGGTGAGAGGTAGGATGTGCACTCTAGGATAGATAAAGAAATGGGGACATCAAAGGAAAAGCCAAAGCAGCTCCAATTGCAGAGAATGTCAAAGAGAACACTTTATAGTTGTCTGGGCACATTTCTTGTGAAGATTTGGTACAGAAGGCAAGTGGAGATGAGGGCATTGAACAAAGAGATGGAAGGATTGTCTAAGAGTAGACCTGCAAAAGTCAGGCATGACTAGTGAAGAAAGAAGGAAAGTGCACTAAAATGAGACAGAGAGTGACAGATAATGCAACAACCCAATCCATCTAGAGAAAGGATGTTAATGATGATGAAAAAGTTGGCAGGAAAAGTGGCAGCTGAGGTTCATTGTAAACAAAATGCAAAGTCCTGCACTTGGGCCACAACAACTCTGGTGTACCTTATCAGCCATAAGGAGTGGAAATGATGGCACCTGGAACAGACCACTAGGAATGTAGTGGAGGGCAATGGCAGCAAAAAGAATGCCAGACAGTACTCTCAGGGGGACAGAATCCTGAAGCAAAGAGCTACTGCTTTCAAAGCACACCTTCTAGGTCAAACCACAACTTGAGGTTTTTGTACAGCTCTGGAAGCCATACAAGGAAAACAACATCAAAGTACTGCAAGCAATTCAGGAGAAAGCTACCAGAAAGAGCAGTGACATGGGAAGGAGTATGACCACAGTCTAAAAGAGCTCAAGTTCTACTAACTTGACCAGAAGGACAACAGGAACATTGCATTATTGAATAAAATTATGTCAGGGAGGTGAAAAGGGGAAATTATGAACAGGAAGTACAACCAGGGAAGGAACAGCAGGGGCAGCAGACTGTAAAAACTAATTCTGTGAGCACATATGGAATAGAAGGATCCCAGGAATCTCCTAAATCAAAGCTAAAATCAAAACTAGAAACAGAGCCTGGGCCAGCTGGAGAACAACCAAAGCCCCACTTGACCATCCAAAATATCGTCAACTCAGGAATGATACAAAAAAAATCTATTTTACTGGATAAAAAAAGCTTCTACCAAAATCTACAAAAACACCACAACAATCCTCAAAAGTTCTGGGCAGGCTTAAATCAACTTCTTTATCCAGGTCACTCCACCACCCCAACCCCGGCTAACTACACCCATAGTTCCCCAGAGACCATAGATAGTGCCTTTAATAACTTTTTCACTGAAACAATCCAATCCTTAGCAAATCAACTAACCCCCCCTCTAACTTAAACCACATGCCTAATCTACCTAATAATCACCCGGAATTTAGCCTCCAACCAATATCCACTAGTTTTATCAAAATACTTCTAAAAAAACTAAAACCTACCACCCTCGCTGCTGATCTCCTCCCTGCAGAGTACCGACAACTAGCTGCAGATGCCATTGCATATCCCATATCTATCTTCATCAACAGAACCTTATCTGAAAATGCTATCCCCTCCCTCTGGAAAATATCTCGCGTCATCCCACTCCATAAAGGTGGTAGCTCCTCAGACATATCCATAGGTTCATAGGTTCATAGGGTCATACTAGGCTATCTGCCCTGGGGCAATTATAAGCCTAGCCTGATTCTGTATGGCTTACGCCACCCCTTGATTTGAGTATACTGTGCCCTTTTGAAGGTTTAGTTTACTGTGCCTCTGTCTAATAGTGACACGGGAGTAATCCCTGGGACAAACCTACGATCCCCCATCCACCTATCGAGATTCTTCTTGAAGAGATTCAGTGAGGTGCTCTGCCTCACATGAACTGGAATTCTATTCCAGAGCGAAGGGAGCCTCTGGGTTATGAACCTGTCAACTATAGACCCATTGCCATTCTTTCCACATTAGCCAAAATAATGGAGAAATGTGCACACAAGCAACTAATACAATACCTTTCACAGAATAACTTACTATCCAACTCCCAGCATGGTTTCAGGCCATACCACAGCACCACCTCAGCCCTCCTTTCCTTTACTACTGCCATAAACCAAAACAAGAATGACAATAAGCTAACCTCTGCCCTCTTTCTTGACCTGTCAAAAGCCTTTGACATGGTCAACCATGAACTTCTCATTCTTTCACTAAAATCTATTTCCCTCAACAAGCCTGCTATCCAGTGGTTCCAGTCCTACCTGACTGGTAGACAGCAGGTGGTACTATGGCACGGCAAACTCTCCAGCCAGTTACCTCTCACACTTGGTGTTCCTCAAGGGTCCATACTAGGTCCACTACTCTTCTCTATTTTTATCAACAACCTCCATACTGCTATCCCTAAAGCCACCTGCATTCAATATGCAGATGATTCCACTCTCATCTGCTCAGCCACCTCCCCATCCGACTTGCAAATCTTAGCCCAAAATACATTTAACACTATCGAGAACTGGCTCACCAACCAACACTTACTTCTGAACCCCAATAAAACTAAACTTCTACTCTTCTCTTCCACTAATAGATCCACCACACTTTAATTTTCTGTTACATCTAACAATGGTACCACTATTTCCCCAGATAATCACACCAAATTGTTAGGGGTTATCATAGACAATAATCTCAAACTTGGCCTACAGGTCAACAAAACCATACAGACCATCAATAAGAAGCTTGGATCACTGTATAGAAACAAGACATTTTTACCCCACTGGCTAGGACTGCAATCGCCCAATCACATCTACTCTCTACTCTTTTATATGCCTCGCCTGTACTCTCAAACCTCAACAAATCCGAACTAGGTAAGTTGTCCCATAGCTACAATCATATTGCCAGATTTGCCACTGGCTCCACCTATAGAATCCACCACTGCCAGAACCTTAAACAACTAGAGTGGCTAGAACTGCCCGGCTTAATTCAATTCAATCAACTCTTAACAGCGCACAAAATTTTGTACTATCCTGAAGATACCCCCTCACTTAAAAATATTATTAAGCCATATAACAACCTAAGATCCCTACGGTTAGCCGATAAACTACTGGTCCAAACCCACAAAGCTAATAACTCTGCTGGTGAATCCCTGTTTGCCAACTTCACTGGCAAAACCTGGAATTCGTTGCCAAACTATATAACCCTACAATCCCCCAAAAGTCTCTTCAAAAAAAACCTCAAACAGTATCTCAAAGTGAATTGGCTATGCCCATGTACCAACCCTGATTAAGTTATAAACTAAAAGCATATTCTGCAATTATCATAACTTGTAACTACATCACCAAGCTCTGCTTCCAATCTGATGTCTCTTACTTTTAATTGTCTGTCCATGAGAATTGTGAGTCCCTACTAGGGAACATTACTAACCCCTTGTATATAATCACTTTCTTTTTATAATTGTTTGCTAACTTCTGTGTAATCTATGTAAGTTTGTCTATGTGGAGCTTTTCTCCCCGGGCCTCCGCTAAAAATGGACATGTACCCAGTCAGACTATCCCGGTAAACAAATGTAAAATAAATAAATAAATATTTTTTTATTTTTTTCAAGCACTTTCAGACACAGGAATGTGGACCCATGGAACAGACCACTGGAGTAGGTGCTGGACATGGAATACAAAGAGATATACAAATGATATGGGATAAGTGGATAAAAGATAAGTGGGAAGGTAAGGATGGATGAGAAGAGGGTTAACAAACTTAGAAGGGCAGACTAGATAGACTTACCAATGTCCTAGCTCCAGCACTATATGGCAGCAGTTCACCTGAAGACATAATGAGCAAACAGCAGGCACAGCAAGGCCACAGCTCTCAGGTAAGTGCATCCCAGAGGTGGAGCTCAGCAGAGACCAGTGTGAAACTGTGCTCCCTAAACGTGCACTCTGGTGAGGACAATCCCACAAACTGGAAAGTACACATGTCCAACATGAGTTATTTCTGTGAGCACATATAGAATAGAAGGATCCCAGGAATCTCCTAAACCAAAGTCAGAAAGACTTCCTCAAACTAGAGTAAGCCACAGGAGTAGGCCTCCAAATCCAGAATTCAACCACCAAACCTTTGCTGGAAATGAACTCAAAGGTTCACGCCATGTAACTTCAGCACAGCCATGCTCCAGAATTTGAAAGTGGGACACTTGATACTGACAGGGCAGGATGAAACCTCCAAACAAAACAGCTGCAGCGGTGTATCACTTGCTCACCCTTAACCTTTTAATAAGAGTTGCAATATCAGTCCCTTACAAATTTAAAAAAGGGATGATTATCTTGTGGCAGAATGGCTCTGCTCTCCCTCTGCAGAAAACATGCTGATGAATGGGGAGCCAGTGGGACAAATAGAAAAGGTGGAAAAAAGCTGCACAAAGGAGGAGGCCAAGCTATCTTTCACAGATTTCTTTCCAGATACAGTACTGATTACTGAGGATACATTAGTGCCAGACCAGCCCACCCCACCCCCAGCAGACCTCATTTCTAGTTATACATTAGCCTTCATGACATACGACCTTCAAAGGCAAGCTGCAAAAGAGAGATTTGAATGTTTTAGTTGGGAAAGGACTTTACTTACAATGAAATCAGTAGGTAAGGAGAAAGAGTTGGGTCTAGAGTGACACCTATATATTTATATTTACTGACTTGTGGAATGTTGTGGAGGTCATGAATGGTTAGTAAGGCAGGGTAGGAAGTTTGTCATTAGAGGCAAAAAAGCATAAGACTTGTCATTTTGGTGTTGATAAGGAGCTTGTTTTCTGACTATTGACCCAGCTGACACAAGTCATTTTACAATGCTACTTACAAGGTATTTGGGCAGTTTACTAGACTGCAATACAAGCATGTCATCTGCAAAGTGGGTGACATTTACTAAGGGTAAGTCATCTGTAATATAGTAATAAAGAGTGAAAACAGTAATGGGTCTAGTACTGAGCCTTGAGGGGCACATGTACAGACAGTTCCTATGGAGGAAGTTTGTATCTTGGTGTGAACTTGGAAGGTTCTAGTTTCAAGGTAGCTTTGGAGCCATTCTATGATATTGTTTTCAAAACTGAATTTTCCAATTTTTAAGAAGATTGGGATTTACTATTTCAAAGGCCCGTGTCATATCTTTGATCAGTATTAGCAAAAAACTACGGGCACTCATAAAATCATCTAAGGCCAGCTTCGAGAGAAAAATTGCACAGGACACTAAGGATAATCACAAGGCTTTCTTTAGTTATGTTAGGAACCTGGGTGGGAATTCCCAGATATGCTCAGAATTAGTCCAAAATGACAAAAAATACACCAAGCCCACAGACATTGCCAACATTCTAGCTGACAGGTTCAGTGCAAACTTCTCCACCCCTCCCCACCAAAAGGGCAAATATCTATCCCAACAGAGTGCTGCCCCCCTGACATCTCAGATGCTCAGGTAAGAGCCGCCCTCTCCAAAGCAAAAAACACAGCATCAATGGGACCAGATGGTGTCCCAGGCTGCGTCCTACATGAACTCCAAGAAGAGCTAAACCCAAACATAAAACTACTGTTCATTCTTAGCCTTACTACAGGATATGTACCCAAAGAGTGGCATACAGCAACAGTGGTCCCTCTCCACAAAGGTGGTGCCTCAACGGATCCTGGAAACTATCGCCCCATAAGCCTGACTAGCTTGGTCTGCAAAGCTATGGAAAGGATCATCATGGACCTCATAAATAAAGATATTGGGGACCTACAGACACTGGATCCTACCCAGTTTGGCTTTGTTAAGGGCAGATCCTGCCTCTTAAACCTGGTCAATTTCTTTGAAACAGTCACCAAGGCCATTGACGAGGGGAAGGTGGTCCACACAGCCTACCTGGACCTCGCAAAGCCTTCGATACAATACCCCACTCGGGCATTATAGATAAGCTCACCAGCTTAAATATAAACCCCTATGTCACTAGATGGGTTGCAAACTGGCCCAAGGACAGAACCCACATGGTTAGAATTGCTGGAGCCATGTCAGACTCCAAACCAGTTACAAGTGGCATCCCACAAGGCTCAGTCCTGGGACCTCTCTTGTTTGGTATATATTTCTCGGTGGTACAGGCCAACATGGAAGGACTGTGGCTGAACAAGTTCGCAGATGACTGCAAACTGGGCGCCATAATCAACTCTCCAGCTGACACAAGCATCCTCCAAAAGGGCCTCATAGAAGCAGACAACTGGTGCCAGAGCCATGGCCTCAAGCTAAACGCCAAAAAGTGTATAGTCATCCCCTTTGGCAAAACAAAGTGCCACAAATTACCACATAGGTGGTAATCCATTAAGTACAGAAGAAGTCATTAGGGACCTGGGGACCCAAGTTGATAGCAATCTCTCATTTGACAACCACGTGGCCAAAGTGGTTAGAAAAACATTTTATATAGCCCACCTAATCATGAAGGGATTCACATCTAGATCAGGGGAGGTCATCGTGCCTCTTTACTCATCCCTCATCAGGCCCATAATTGAGTACAATGCCCCTTTTGGGATGTACCTTACCAGACACCTGCAGCAACTGGAAAGACCCCAAAAGTACCTCACCAAGAGGATCAATGGGCTCAAACAGATGCCATATGCTGCCCGGTTAAAGAAACTCCAGCTCTACTCAGTGGCATACCACCTGCTGAGAGGCGATCTGTGCCTGACGTATAAAGCCATGTCCAACCCGGAATTAATGAACATGCCGCACCTCAGAAAATCCAAATTCCATCGAGCTACGCGCTCGAGAGACTTGAACCTCAGCACTGAAATAAATAGGACATGCTGGAGGGACAGATTCATAACCCAGAGGCTCCCTTCACTCTGGAATAAAATCCCAGTCTAGGTTAGGCAGAGTCCCACATTGACTCTCTTCAAGAGGAATCTTGATGAGTGGATGGGAGATCTTAGGTTTACCCCGGCTATCACTTCTGTGTCACTGTTAGACAGAGGCAAAGTATACTAACCTCAAAAAAAGGCATAGCAAAATTCATTTAAAATGGGTGGCGAAAGCCAAGCACACTCTGGCTAGGCTTATAAATGCCCTAGGGCAGATAGCCTAGTATGAACTTATGAACCTATAAAGAGGCCAGCTGAAATGAGTCCTGCATTGACGTTACAGGTGATATTATCAAGACCATTGTAGTGCCGGATTCATTTTTGAAGTCATGTTGTTTGTCTGCAAGGAGTTCTTATCTCTTTATGTGTTTTAAAAGCTGTTTAACTGTTTTCCAAATCATTTGGATAATGGACAAGGATGTAATATAGTGAATCATCATTAGGAGTTTTCAGTGATGAAAATTTGCTGTCTCCTAGTTGCTGCCACTAATAAGTATGAAGGCGTACTTGGCTTCACACAAGGCCTACAGCTGAGGATATAAAAGCAAAACATCTTAAAGCACCTATGAGGCAGGATTTGATGGTCCACAATCCTATGAAGTTCAGTGGTTCATAAGTAGTTACTAGGCATACAGTCAAGGAGAATATTTAGGAGCTTAGACCAAATTACCAACTGCTCTAAAGCAGTGCCTGGTTAAGTGACTTGCTCAAGATCACACAGAAGGCAAATGAAGGCTGGAGTCATCTAACTCTACACCATAGGAAGAGCCTTGCTAATAACTCATTGACTTAATCCTCTGAAATAACATCCAGACATAGTTATATGTAAAGAAACAAGAGGAAAAGGAGGTTTTGGATACAATTTTTCATATGCCCTACCCTCCTTTCCACAAATATAATAGGAATTAACCTAATAAACACTGGTCTCTGCTGACCTCCACCTCTAGGTGCACTTACCTGAGAACTGTGGGCTTGCTGTGCCTGCTGTTTACTCATTATATCTTCAGGTAGGACTTTGGTAAATCTATCTAGCCTGCCCTTCTAAGTTTGTTAACCCTCTTCTCATCCATCCTTACCTTCCCACTTACCTTTTATCCACTTATCCCATATCATTTGTATATCTCTGTGAACTCCAGGAAGCCAGGAAAAGGTAAACAGCTAAAATGAGAAACTCTTTTTACAAGAAAACAAATGTCAGGATGACAAGGAGGCAAGGGTGACAACAACTCTTTACATACTGTAAGGATCAGCTTACTACCAAGACCTACCTCATCCCTGCTCCTAGACCCCAACAAGCATGGGAGGGAAACTCTGCTTGTCTGGAACAATGAATAAATATTACTTCAGATAAAGTGGTACTGGACATTACTGCAAAATTGTACCAGACAGAATTCAGGTCAAAAGCTTTTTAGCAAGGGAATGCTAAACAGAACAGGAGTGCCTTGTCATACCCATCTTGCATTACATCCTACCAGGACCTACAGAGGTTGTTTCAAAAGCACAGGAAGGAAAAGGGTTTTACTCAAGGCTCTTCTTGGCCCCAAGAAAAGAAAGTCAATGGCGATGCATTCTGGACTTGTCAAAAACAAGTCATTTGCGGTAAGAAAATTCAGTCCTCTATCCTTTTGCCAAGTCCAAAATCATTTGTGGATGCTAAGGTTACAAAGAATTCTTATCTAAACAAGAAATGATCTGATCATCCCATTCACAAAAAGGACAGAGTTCTAAGATTCCTAACAAGGAACCAGTATTACCAGTTCAACTCCTTGATGTTTTGCTTAGTCACTACTCCAAGAATTTTTACAAAACTGCAGGGCAAAGGGTATGCACATTTACCAATATCTGGATGATTGTCTTTTGCATTAGGACTAAGTACTGTCACACAGATGTTCCATAAAAGATGTTGAAAAAATAAGTGGACAGCCAAGAAGATCTTCAAGATCTTGCGGAACATGAAGATGACCATCCTTATGGTTCCCTGGGCCTGATTACATATGAGAAAAATTGTGCCTCGGGAAAGTACAGTCATGTAATTAAACTTACCATAACAGTGGATGTTTGAATGACCACTGTTGGGATAGCCTTAGCTATATGTGAGATATCCTGCTAAAGATAATAACAGCTGTCCAGCTTCCAAAGCTGGAAGGTCACCTCCCATGCACTCAAACTGTTTTCTAGGTTGAGCTGAACTGAAGACTGGTTTGGGCACCAAGCCCTTCACAGCTTTCATGCCAACTGAGAGAGGGAGGCTAAAGCCCTGAAAAGGTCAATGCTAGGAAAGTAAACATATCTCCTCACCCTGACAACAAAAAATAAGGGGGATGGAGGGAGGGAGCAGCTTCTACAGCAGTGACTATTCAAGCATCTACTGTTATGGTACATTTCCTTACACAACTGTTTTGTGTACATCATTGTAATCACTGCTGCTCTTAGGTACATGAGTAGATTACCATGGGAATGTGATAAACTGGCAAAGTTAGTTTCATTGAACATAAAATATGTGAGTGCTATCCATTGTCCAGTGAAACTAACTTTGCAGACAGTGGATTTTGCCTTTTTCTTCACTGTTGTGTGACCTCAGAGTTGATATATATAAGTTTGGGGGTGGTGCAGGTAGGCTTGTCCCCTGCAGAAAATAAAAAAAAAGTATGTTCATCGAAGGTAGTTTCAAGTGTGAAGCTTTTGAACTTTTACTGTTGTGGAATCTACCTTCGGCAAATGGACATGATTCCACTTCCACAGCTTAGACTGACTGGGAGGAAGAGGAAGGATGAGGGTCCAGGAGCCTCTGGAGAATAGTCCTAGCTAGAAAAGGAATCCAGTTTATAGTGTATTGTAAACATAAGCATAGAGGATCACATTGCTGCTTCTAGAATAGTTCTAGAATCCAACTCTTTCTGAAAAAACACACATGAAGCCAAGGCCCTATTAGAATGAGCCTCGACCCTGCCTGGAATTGCCTTGTTGTGACGGGTATAACAAAAGGTAATTACATGATGCAACCATTTGGAAATAGTCTGCTTTAATATAGCTTGCCCCTTTTCTTATCTTCACAAGAAAGGAACAACTGGTCAGACTTTCTAAAGGTTTTGTTCTGATAAGATACTACCAGAGTGGGCATCCAAGGTATGGAGTATCCTTTCTCCCTTGTTTTTAGGCTCTGGTATTATGACAGGTAGACTGATAACTTGGGTCAAGATAAACTCAGATACTGGTTTAAGCATAAATGAAGGATTAGTTCTCAAGGAAACCCTTATCTTTATGGAAAATTAGTTAAGGTTAATACAACTCAGATACTCTTCTTGCAGAGGTCAGGGCAATCAGTAACACTGTTTTCCCTGTTGAAAACCTCAAGCCAGCCTGCTGAACTGGCTCAAATGGACCAACAGTTATTTTTTCTAAGTGAAAAATTAAGATCACAAAGAGGAGCTATATTTTCTAAGAGGCTTGGTATGCAATACCCCTTTCATAAACATTTTCACATGAGATTGCAATGAAGAGCAGATCCACTGGCAGACCCGCTGAAATGGCAGACAAATAAATGATGGAGTAATACTGGCCAGTGGATATTAACTAACACAAATAATGCAGAGCCAGAAAAACACTAACCATGAAAGGGTTCTGGTTCTTGTCTTGGCAGCAACTACAAATTCTTTTACATTTACTAATAAATGATTTTCTAGTAACAGGATTTCTTGCCACCTTTAATACCTGTTAAACATCATCAGAAAATAGGTGCCTAAAAGGTATTAAGACTCTCTCTCATCCAGGCAGTTAGTTGCAGTCCTTGTGGTTGGGATGTATAAAACACCAGTTGTCCTGTGTGATTAGGTCCAGTCTGCGAGGAAGCTTATGGTAATTCCCTTGGCCATTTCCTAAAGAAGGGAGATCCATTGTTGCCTGAACAGAAAGGACTCACCACAATGATCTTCAGAGACTCTTTCTGAATCTTCAGAATGACCCTGGATATTAGTAGAAAGTGTGGAAAAGTATACAGGAACATTCCTGTCCAAGGACAAGAAAATGCATCCATCTTCCAGTCCTTTTTGCATGGAGTCCTGGAACAGAATTTTGCCAAGTGATTCTTGTGAGTGGAGGCAAAAAGAACTATTTGAGGTGTTTCCCCACAAGCTGAATCAGTTCCTGGAAGACCCCGATACAATTTCCATTTCTGTGGGTCTGTCCTAGTCTTGTTAAGCCTGTCTGCTACAAAACTTTGCTCTATCAGTATGTAAGATCCCTACAGAGTGAGTGTGTATATTGCCCAGGGTATCATGCTTAGTCTGTGTACAGGGTAAAGATCTGGTTCCCCATTTGTGTATATACATCAATGAGGTGTTATCTGTAAACACATGTAATGGTATTGGGGACCACAGATGATTTGAGAGAGTTGAGAGCATTTACAAATTCCATCATTTATGTTTGTGTATTTTAGTCTGGCTTTTCTGTTCCAAAGGCCCTGCACATTAATCCCCATAGACACTGCTCCCCAAGAAAAGTCAAAGGTGTCTGTTGTTACAGAATAATTTGGAGCTGGAAGGAAAAATGGAAGTCCTGGATTCTGATAATGTTGGTCTCCACCAAAAAACTCTCCCTTTTCACAAAGCCCAGAACTAGAATCTGCAATGTCAGGGGATGTTAATGTTGGGACCATACATAATTTAGGTACCATTTAAATTTTTGTCATGTGGAATCCTACCAGAGGAATCAAGAGAATCATAGATGCTCTGAGACCCAGAATCCTGAAAAATTCCTGGGCTGCAACAGTAGTCCAAGTGGAAAAACCTAGGAATAGATCAAGATACAGATTCACTTTTTCCTGTGGAATAAAACTCTTTGAACTGAGATATCGAGGATGTACTACAGGAAGACAATTTTAGTAAGGAGTCAAACAAGACTTATATATGTTCTTCTGGAACTTCAGCTTGTGTAGGAGATCCCATATCCAAGTGACAAACTCCCAATACTTTTAAAAAGATAAGCAAGTTGTGTAAATCAGGAAAAATGGGAAAACCTTGCAGTAAGCTATCACAGGATCCAGATACTTTGTGAATAGTCTTGGAGTAGTGGATAGACCAAAGGGTAATATAAACACTGATGGTGTGATCCAGACACAAAAAACTTTAAATGTCTGAAACCTGGATCTATAGGAATGTGCTAACCATCTTTTAAATCTAAGGTCACTGGAAAACTTAAATGAGGAATGAGAGGTTAACAAGTTGTGAAGGGATAACACTTTGAGCATGGGCACTACCATAGGCAGGTTTAGAAAGGAAATACCCAAAACTGATCTCCATCAGTTATCTTTCTTTGGCATGAGAAACACTTCTGAATAAAACCTGTCTCCTTGCGGAGCAGAAGGAACCACTTCTATCACACCCCTGAGACCACCGGTGCTGAATGATATAAGGGAAAAGAGGAGTTTTGTCTGGTAGATGAAAGAGAAAATCCCTTGAAAAGAAGGGAGGCACTCCCACAGCTATCTGTAACCTCAAATTTGTTTCATAACCCTTTTTTTCTGAAACTCTGTTGCCACAGAGAGAAATGGAGGTTCAGACTTGTGAGAAAGATTAAAGGTTGCCAGTGTGGGAAGATAGGGAGTGTTGCAGATAGCCATTCAGACTTATTAGACTGCTCTTTATTCTGGAAGTTCTGCCTTTCTTTTTGGAAATTCCTTTCCATTGCTTTCTACATGTTTGCTTACCAGTAGCTTGTTGCGTTTATTTTGCTATTTGACAAAGGTTGCAGGGATAGCACTAAATTCTTGGAGAAGGAAGACTGAAAATCTTAGATTCCCTGAAGCAGCCTACCTCTCTCATCACAATGTTTAAGGACCTCTGCAGCAGATGGTCTAATTTTCTATGGCACAATTTATAATTTCAGCTTTTGAGATCTTCAGGAAGTTTTCAGTACACAATCAAACAAACCTAACAATTTCAGTGGCAGCAGCCCTCGAAGTGAAATCTGTAGAATCATAACCACATTTCCAACAGTGGGTAGCCACTTGAGATACATATGCAATTACATTACACAAAGATGTCTTCCTCAGCAGAGGAAATGGATGCCGTAATATTCCTCATGTTCTCAACAGAGGCAAGCATAAACATTTAACATATGTGCATATCAGCTGAGAATTCTAAAAATAATTGTTGCAAAATAATGCACTTTTATCCCAAAGCTATTGAATGTTTTCCCATCCTTGTCAGAAGGGAAAGGATCAATGTGAATCAGATGTTTAACAGCAGTTGGATTCCCCAGAGAAATACCTTCTGAGTATGATTTGGGATTAGTATATATAAATCTTATAAGATTGAGGAACTTTATACAGATTCTGTCCAGTGGTTTGGATGAACTTTATACAGTCTTGCAGCTTTCTTGGGGGCAGTAAGCTGGCTGTCAGGCAAGTTACAGGCTGTCATAAATACATCCTCCAAATCTGAAAGAACATGAGGAACTGGTGTAGGTTCTGGAAAATCCAGTTGCAATAAATCACTTCAAAGAGAGAGAGAGTGGAATGGCATTATGTTCTCACTGAAACAATTGATTAATTCTGGAAATAGTTTCTAAAAAGTGAACCCTTCAATGGGGTGGGCAGAGGTCACACACTCCTCAAAATCTGATCTGGAAATCTTAGAAGAAAACACAGAAATTGCCCCGCTTGATCCTCTTCAGAAAAATTAAGACTCCCTTTTTGTCTTGCCTGAAGCAGTGAAATGGAAGGGTCAATAACCTGAACTAAATCCTGAGCTAAGACAAATCACGTCTGCCCAAAATAAGACAGACTACACGTCTCAAGTTTTTGCTTCTTTTTGACAGGAATTTTTAAAGCAGCAGACCCAGCTGTGGTAGGCAAAACCTCCCTAGGGACAGGAAATCCATTCTGGCTAGGCAGAGAGGAAAGTACAATTGTGTACACTTACCATAAATGTAGATGTTCAAGTGTACTCACTGTTGCAGTCATCACACTTGGGTTATCCTGCCAGGGGTAGCCCTCAGTCGGCCAGAATACCAGAGGCTTAGTATTTCTGCGTCGGGTTGCTGTCACGTCAGGACGTCAGTGGTATAAAAACAGGCAGCCAATGCCATTACATCAGTTTTTCTTGCCTCAAATGTCAGAAGCCCCCAATAGGGAGCTAAGTTATGGTGGAGTAACACCACCAGTAGAAAGTAAATACCAATAGCCCTGTAAGGGTGATGAAGAGAGAGAGAGAGAGAGAGAAGGGGGGGCTAGAGGGTGGGAAACCAGGACTGCAACAGTGAATACACTCGAACATCTATATTTATGGTAAGTGTACATAACTGTACTATGTTCTTCATGTTTCAGTGTTGCAGTCATCACACTTGGGTTGATTCCCAAAGCTGAGGAATGGGTGGAGGCAGTCAAGAAGAGTTGGGCTGGCTAGTATGCCCTGCAGGACTGCGGTTGCAAAGACTGCCCTGGATTTTGAAAATATAGGCAGGTGGTAATGCTTGGTGAAGGTTAGAACAGAAATCCATGTTGCAGCTTCCAGGAAGTCCCTGGTAGGGACCCCTCTGAGAAAGGCTGTAGAGGTTGAAGTTGCCCTAGTAGAATGTGTTCTGACCCCCTGTGGGGGGTGGTTTCCCATGGTGTTTGTAACAGAAATGGATGCAGGGTGCTATTTGGAGATGGCTTGTATTGATATGGCTTTGCCCTCTGCCCCTGGTTCAAAGTTGACTAGTAACTGGTCAGATTTGCTAAAGGGCTTAGTCCTATCCAGGTAGAATATGAGCTGTCTGTGCACATCTAAAGAGTGCAGGATCCTTTCCCCCTTATTTTGAGGTTTAGTGAAAAAGGTGGGCAAATTAATAGATTGATAGAGAGCCACACTGGACGCCACTTTAGGTATGAAAGTTGGGTTAGTCCAGAGGGAGACCCTGTCAGCATGAAAAATGATGAAAGGTTCCACAGCCATAAGTGCTTGTAGCTCAGATACTCTTCTAGCTAAAGTGATGGCCAGAAGCAAGGCTGTTTTCCAACAGAGGAATTTTAACTCTGCTGAAGCTGCAGGCTCAAGGGGGGGGGCGTGGACGTGAGCTTTTCCAACACAAAGTTAAGGTCCCAAGCAGGGGTAGCGGCTCTTCTTGGTGGTCTTAAGTTGTTAGCCCCTCTCAGAAACTGTTTGATAAGAGGGTGTGAAAAGAGAGGTGGTGCAGTGTTGTAATGTGCAGATATGGCAGAGGCATGGATTTTAATGGAAGAGAAGGATAGGCCCTTGTGGAGTAGTTCTGCTAGGTAATCCAGGATGAGAGGTAAGAAGGGCTGTGCTGGGTCAGCTCTTTTAGTCTGGATCCAGGAACAATACCTTTTCCACTTGTCAGCATAGGATTTTCTAGTACTAGGTTGTCTGGCTTCACATATGACATCCAGGGCCTGTTTGCTTAGGCTAGACACTGGAGGAGAAGTCAAGGAATAAGCCAGGCTGCTAGGTTCAGGGTCTGCAACTGTGGATGCAAGAACTCTCCCTCCTGCTGAGTCAGGAGAGTTGGAATCTGGGGGAGGTGCCATGGAGGCAATGGGGACAGACTGCGCAGTAGTGGGTACCAGTGTTGGCGTGGCCAGTCTGGGGCAATTAGGACTGCCCTTGGTCTTTTCTCCCTTATTTTGAGTAATACTCTGGTAAGAAGAGGTAGAGGGGGAAATGCATAGATTGAGAGGTTTGCCCACTGGAAGGATAGGGCATCCACTTTCCAGGCCTTGCTGTGAGGTTCCCTGGTGCAGAATTTGCTGAGCTGGTGGTTGTAGGGGAAGGCAAATAGGTCCATCTTCTGGGTACCCCATTTTTGGGTCACAAGGCTGAAGGTGTTGTGGTTTAATTGCCACTCATCTGGGTCTAGGAGATTTCTGCTTAAGTTGTCTGCCAAAGAATTTTGGTTGCCTGGCAGGAATTGAGCTTGCAGGTGAATATGCATGGCTGAGGCCGTGTTCCAAAGGGTCATGGCTAGCCTGCAGAGTGGGTAAGAGTGAGTTCCCCCCTGCTTGTTGATGTACCACATTACTGTGGTGTTGTCAGTTTTGATTAGTAGAGGCCCTTGAGAAAGCAGGGATCTGAAAGCTGTCAGAGCATGCTGAACAGCAAGCATCTCTATTTGGCTGATGTGCAGATGAATTTGCTTTGGGCTCCAGTGGCCCTGAATGCACCTGCCATCCAGGTGAGCACCCCAGGCATAGTCTGATGCATCTGTGGTTAGGGTCAGGGCAGCATGGGGTTGTGAAAAGGTAAGTCCCTTGTTGTGGTTGCCTGCTGCTGCCCACCAAAGAAAATCTTTCCTTTAATCAAGGTATAATAGTTTCCAGGTCCTGAGAATGTTGACACCAAAGGCTTTTTAAGTACCACTGAAGTTTCCTTATATGCAGTCTGGCATTTGGAATTAGTAGAATACAGGAGGCCATGAACTCTAGAGCTTGCAGGATTTTCCTTGCAGATAACTGGGTTCTGGTGGCCAGTTAAGAGAAATAGCCTGTCAGATAGGCTTGTTTTTCTGGAGTAAGGAATGCCATCTGAGATATTGTGTCCAGGCTTACTTACAGGAATACAATTTTTTGACTGGGGACTAGTTTGGATTTCTTTTTGTTGATAGTGTACCCCATTGAGGTTAGTAGGTCCTTTACAAATGTCAGGTGCTGTAACAGCTTTTCCTGACTGTCTGCCTGAATCAAGCAGTCATCCAAGTAAGGGTAAATTTGAATATTTGCATCACATTTGTGTTTTAGTAGTGTAAGTAGTTCATCTATGGATTTTAATGTGGCATATCTCGTTAAATTTTTAAATATTTAATTGGTCCCTCGTTAAGGGATCATTATTTAAGGCTGGGTTTTCTTTATTATGTGTGTATACATTATTTTGTTCTGAGGAAGTCCCCTATTCACTGAGGGAAGAAAGCATTTAACATTATATACTATTTTCAGCAATCTAATAAATTGTGTGATTTTAGCTGTTCTTGTGGCTGGCTTCCATTCCTGTTGAATTGTTCTGGAGTTTTGGATTCAATCTTTTGGAGGTGTTTACTACAGAGATGGAGGCTGTTGGCACTACGAACAGTGACATTTTCGATTTATTGCAGCAAATTCAACAACAATTGGCTGCACATACTGTACAAATTCAGACCTTAACCGAGAAACAAGGGAATAATGATGTGTTTGGTAGCCTCGGCTATCCTTTAACCCAGCCAACACCAGTTGCCAATGGCTCCAATGGGGCTGAAAGACAGCAAGGCAACTCATTGAGTGAAATGTCCATTAGCACTGAAGAGTTGAATGGCATTTTGAAGGGGCCTTCAAAATGGAAGGACAAAACTTTTACCTTTAGTGGAGAAAAAAGACCAGGGAACTGTGTTCCAGCCAAAAGTTCCTCTATCAGGGACAAAATCAAGGTATTTGAAAAAAAACTTGTTAACTTATAAAAAGGTACAATTAGAGATATCTTACTTGCAAAAAATATTGAAATGGAAATGGTCCCTCGTGGGCTGAAATTTTGGAAGTATCCCAATGGGGCCAAGGGGAATGTGGAGTTATTAAACAAGTTACATTGCCTATTTGACAACACTGGACTACAAATGATGAGACTTATGGTTAAACATAATATTCAGGCAGCTGAAAAGGTAGTGAAAGAATTGGATGAGTTGAATCAATCTATTACAAATGACATTCAATTCATTGGGAATCAAACTTTATGTAATAATGCCTTCTCAAATGTGACAGCAGCTTGTGACCTTATCTTTGCACGAAAAACTAACAAAATTTAAAAAGATATGAATGAGTATATGAGTCAAAGGGCATATCCACTGTCAGCAGGAAGTAGCAATAACAAAGAGGATAAGACCAATCAGGGAGCAGATTCAGATGAATGAGTGACGTACAATGGGGGAGGTCATAATGATAACAGGCACCACTCGCAGTCTCTTTCCAATGAAGTGAAAGTTAGGCGGTCAGAAAGATTGAGGGGAAAGGAGCAGCAGCCGTGTTTTTTACCGAGAAATCAGTGGGACTATGGCGAGCAGGGGCCACGACCGAAAATCAACAACAAGAGGAGCAAGAGCTGACAGCAGATGATTTAATGGATCTGGCTTTGGAATTATTTAATTACGTAAGTACTGTATCTGTCACAGATTGTGGGTTTGCTCCTACTGTTGACTGTTCTTTACCTAATGAAAGTATATATTTCAGTGATGACGTAATTGATGTAAGGGAGATGAATTTGGGTCCATCACTTTAAGTGACATTAATGTGGACAATTTTAAAACTTTCAAAACCTTTAATGTGGACAGTGGTGTTGACTTTGAAAATGCATCTGTAGTTGGTAACAGTATTCTCAATATGCAACGGGTGAATCCAGTAGAAGCAGCCAAGGTCGTGGAATCTGTTGTTATATATAATACATTTAATGATTTTAAAGTAGATAATTATTCTACAAAACATATTGATATTGAGCACGCAAATGTTTTAGATAACAGTTTCACATTTGTGCCTTACAGAAGGGCAAAGTTGGACAGTACACTGACTGATTTAAAAAGTTATACTAGGAAACTTAATTTTAAAGTTTGGTTTAATTCACAAGATGGTGGGATGAAAAAAGATGAACGTCTGAGAAGACCCAGCATGTTCAATCCACCATTAAATAATATTATTAGGTTATTTGAAAATAAATGTGAAAAAGAAATAAGGAAAGCTTTATTTGGAAGGTCCGAGCAGGTTCCAACAAACATGACATCTATTGAGGAGGGCTTGCTTTTTGACCTGGCGCATGCTGTTGATATCCATTTGATGAAACCAGATAAAGGCAATGGCATAGCTATTATGAATAAGTCTGACTACTTAAACGGGATTAATAGCTTATTACTGGATGGCACTTATGTTGAAAGTTCCCTTAATGAGATACATGTCATGTATAAGAAAATTGATCTTTTAATTGACGACATGTTATATCAGGGTCAAGTTAACGAGGAGGAGCACGCATACATGGTTAATAAATATCCAATGGTACCCAACGTATTCGGAATTCCCAAAATCCACAAAGGGCTTAGGAATCCACAGTTTAGGCCCATAGTGGATGGTAAAAGTTCAAAAACCTGTTTTATCAGTAAATTTCTAGACCAGAAATTACGGGTTGGTTTAAGAACATTTTCTTATATATGTAAAGATTCTTGGGAATTCCTTGATAAAGTGGGTCGAATTAAATTCGATGAAAACAACATTTTGGTTACCATAGATGTCACAAGTCTTTTTACGGTCATACCGCATGAAGAGGGATTGTCTTGGTTAGAAACCCAGTTATTTAATACTGGTACATATGACCAGGACACCATTAATGTATGCGTCACACTCATGGAAGTAGTGCTTACCAATAATTATTTGTGTTTTGAGGGTCAGTACTATAGACAAAGAATGGGGGTTGCCATGGGTGCTGCTCGTCTTTGCTAATTATATTATGTCATACTGGGAGCAACAATTTGTGTTCCAGAGTGTATTTAAACCAAACATTATCTTTTATACAAGATTTTTGGATGATTGGTTTATTTTATGGAAAGGCACGGAGGTGGAGCTTGAGCATTTTTATGCCTACATAAATGATACAGTTAATTTTCTGAAATTTACACACCAACATAGTAGGAAAAGTATTGTGTATTTGGAAGTTATTTATTACTGAAAGGCATGTTTTAGAATCAAGAATTCATCGAAAGCAAACGTTCTCTAACTCTTATTTAGAGTTTACAAGTGCACACCCACTATTTCAAAAAAAGTCCATAGTTAAAGGACAATTGGTTAGAGCAGCCCGGATAATCAGTTCTGATGTTAATTTTGGTGAAGAAGTAAGGTTCATTTTGAATATGTTCAAAGTAAGGGGGTATCCAGAGGCATTACTAAAGGAGATGGGTCAGGAAGTTTTGGATAAACGAGAAAAGGGCTATTACAAACCAATTTTGGTTTTTGGAAAGGATGGTAATAGTGCGGTGGCTCAAAAAGTGGAGTCTATAAGTAGTTTAGATTTTGTTATTTGTTTTAACCAAGATGTGCAAAAGATAGTTGACATTATTTACAATAATTGGGACATTTTGCTATTTGATGTGAATATAGCCCAAAAAGTGGGCAAAGGGCAAAAATAGTCTATAAAAGAGATAGGTCCTTTAAAGACATCTTTGAAGGAACAAAGATAGATAGTACCTTTAGTTCAAATAGAGCAAAAGGGGATTTTAAATGTCAACATTGTAATTTTTGTCCACACATTTTGGAGACTAGGGATAAATTTGTGTTAAACAGAAGGACTCTTAGGATTCATGGGCATTATAATTGTGGTACCACTAATGTGGTTTATCTGGCCAAGTGCTTAATGTGTCCCGCTTTTTATGTGGGAAAAACAGATAGATGATTTAAGAATAGGATAGGGGAACACGTATCGGATATTTAACACCATAGGCTAACTAATGCATTGGCCAGACATATTCAGCAAAGAGGTGATCACACTTTCCAATTTCTAGTGATACAGCATTTAACGAAAGATCCACAGGGGAGATGTTTAGATGTCCATTTGGACATTTGTGAATTGAGATGGCAGCTCAGACTTGATGCCGCCAATTGCCCTGGTTTAAATGAGGCTATCAGTATTTCGAGTGTTTTAAAATTGAGACATATATTAGGTTAAGATATTGGGCCTAAAATTGGTTTTTAATGTTTTTTTTATCATAACACAATTTATGCCTCCATCTGTGACAAATATTACACATATGCATTCTTTTCATATTTGGTGTTAGATATTTAAACTCATTCTCTTAAGATTATATTTGTAATATTGTATTCAATTTGTAATTTAAAGTTTATTTAGAATAATTTATTGAAAAATCAATAACTGGATTTTTTTAGATGGATGCTTAGATTAAAACATTGATTACCTTTAGGGCTTTAATTGGACATTTGTCTGCATTTGCATCACATTTGTGTTTTAGTATTGTAAGTAGTTCATCTATGGATTTTAATGTGGCATATCTCTTTAAATTTTTTACATTTTTAAAAATTTAATTGGTCCCTCGTTAAGGGATCATTATTTAAGGCTGGGTTTTCTTTATTATGTGTGTACACATTATTTTGTTCTGAGGAAGTCCCCTATTCATTGAGGGAAGAAAGCACTTAACATTGTATACTATTTTCAACAATCTAATAAATCGTGTGATTTTAGCTGTTCTTGTGACTAGCTTCCATTCCTGTTGAATTGTTCTGGAGTTTTGGATTCAATCTTGTGAGAGAAGTAGCCTGCCAGATAGGCTTGTTTTTCTGGAGTTAGTAGGTCCTTTACAAATGTCAGGTGCTGTAACAGCTTTTCCTGGCTGTCTGCCTGAATCAAGCAGTCGTCCAAGTAAGGGTAAATTTGAATATTTTTTTGTCTGCAAAAAGCAATGGCTGGCGCCAAGCATTTTGTGAAAACTCTGGGAGCACTGGATAAGCCAAAGGATAGTACAGAGAACTGATAATGCATAGATCCTGCCCTGAAACATAGATATTTTCTGCAATAATTTCTGATTGGGATATGCAGATAGGCCTCTTTGAGGTCTAGAGTGGCTAACCAGTCATCTTTGGACAGCATAGGGAGAAGCTGCTGCATTGTGAGCATTTTGAATTTTGGTACCACCAGGAAGGTGTTTAGAATAGATAGATCTAAGATTGGGAGCCAGGTCCCCTCTTTTCTGAGTACCAGAAAAAGTCTAAAATAGAAACCTTGGCCTATCTGATCTGCAGGAACAGGCTGAATTGCTCTCATGGAGAGCAGGGAATGAACTTGGTTTTGTGCCTCTGCTCACTGGTTTGGAGGAAGATCTGGGAATCCCTTTGGGGTTGGCAACATGTGGAAATAAAATTTGTACCCCTGGGACACTATGTTAAGGACCCATTGATCATTGGTGATGGACGCCCAGTTTTTTGCATGGGAGGCACGTTTTCTTCCTAGAGGCACAAGCAGATGGGCAGAGGTGAGAGGAGAAGTTGAGAAGTCATTGTGAATTCTTTCCATAAGGGGGTGGCTTAGCACTCCCTGGTTTAGAAGTGGAGGTACTCCATTGCTTAGATCTCTGCATACCCTGAGACTGCTGTCTGGGGGGGGGTCTATTTCCCCTAGGTCAAGTCTGAGGTGGCCTTGAGGAGGCTGGAAAGGACCAATGTTTTGAGGGTCAATGCCTACTGAAACTTGGAGGCTGAACTTGCAAAAGTCTTTAACTGTCTGCATAGACTTAGCTTTTTCTTCCTTTTTAAAACCTCTTCTGCTTTGGTGCCAAACAGATTGTCTTTGTTCAGTGGTGCGTTCAATAATTTTGATTTGACATGATCTGGCAAGGTCTGTTCCTTAAGCCAAGCATGCCTTCTAAGTACAGAACCTGTGACTGCTGCCCTGCAGGATGCTTCTAGGGCATCAAACCTACATTGCAGGGTATGCTTACTGATTTGGCTTGCAGAATGCA
This sequence comes from Protopterus annectens, assembly GCF_019279795.1. Classification (NCBI taxonomy): domain Eukaryota; kingdom Metazoa; phylum Chordata; order Ceratodontiformes; family Protopteridae; genus Protopterus; species Protopterus annectens. The sequence goes on along the minus strand of NC_056743.1, from coordinate 1,566,965,113 downwards.
TAAGTTCCTATAACTCTTTATTTTCTGCACAGTCAGGGAAGGTAGATAATTTTTGTTTAATGAGTTCCATGGTATGTTGCTGGTATTTCAGCATGTGGAACTGACAATTTAATGCTCTAATGGCAAGAGTTGCAGAGGTATATACTTTTTTACCCCATCTGTGTAAGGCTCGAGAATCGCTGTCCAAAGGGGTGGGATTGTTAGCTGTGGTTGCTTTTATTCCTTTAGGCCCTTGGGAGATGACCTCTGGGTCAGCAGTAGGATTCTTGAAATTAAATTTATGTGAGTCAGGGACTCTGTAATACCTGCCAAGTTTCCTGGGAGCAGGAGGTAAAGTATCAGGAGTTAGACTGGATTCCATAAAAACATCATCCTCAACATCTAGAACAGGAGGGATAGCTAAGGGTCTGTGCTGTGGTAAATCTAAAAATTCCCTGAGTCTCTTTTTGGACTGAGGATAATCCTGGCATTCCCAATGGAAGTGCTCCATCAAAGTATGTAGGGTTTCACCAAAAGAAAAATCCTCTGGAAGAGAGGCAGAAGGGATGGATTCCTCTGCATCTGAATCCTCATAAGCAGATAAGGGCATGTCTTCATAATCAGAAACCTCAGAGTCATCGGACTCATGGTCAGATAAAGCTGCTGGGGACAAGTCTCTTTTTCTTTTAGCAGGGGAAGGCTGGCTTCCCCTAATCAACATAAGGTCTTCCGCCATTTTAAGCATCTGTGATTGTGGCAAGGAAGCAGGCGCATGAGTTTGGGTTGTCGGTTTTTTAGGCGTAGCTCATACTCTGGGCCTTAGAAACTCGGTAGTTTTAGAAAGAACTGAAGACGTGAAAGAAGTCATCAGTTTGTGCTGAATATCAGTAGTGTGAAGAACTTCCTCAGAAGCCAGTGCCTGCACAGCGGCTCCAGACCCATCCAAGGTAGAGACATCCGCAGGTTCCATAGTCAAAGAAGAGTCTCGTGGCATACCGGACTCCAAACCGAAGCCATTTTGGAATACAGAGATCGAGAGTGAAAGTATTTAGCTACAATAAGGGCCTGACAATGAATAGTTTGGGCATTGAACAAAGCATAAAATTGACAGCGAGGGACGTCGTGGTCTGGGCCTAAACAGGTGACGCAGTAAGAATGGAAATCTCAGTGTGGTATTTGCTTTTCACAGGTGAGATAATTGTTAACTTTTTCTGATATTGTTTAGAGCAAGAAAAAAGGATCCCCAATTGGGGTACTAAGCTTTAGAAGACTTCAACTTCAATTTTGGAAATGAAAACTCAGGTAACGGCCGACCAGCACTCATGCGAACTGCTTCTGCTTCGGGCTCCTTGGCAAGAAAGACTGATGTAATGGCATCGGCTGCCTGTTTTTATACCACTGACATCCTGACGTCAGTCCTGGAGTGACAGCAACTGACGCAAAAATACTAAGCCTCTGGTATTCGGGCTGACTGAGGGCTACCCCTGGCAGGATAACCCAAATGTGATGACTGCAACAGTGAAACAAGAAGAACATTTACCTACTCTTTCGCCCAGGATTGACAAGGGGGTTTCTCCCTTGCCTTCGTGGTTGTAGGGACTATGCCCAAGGGAGCCAAGAAAAGTGATGAATGGACTGAAGAACAAGAAATGGTCATAGCAAAGTGGCCTGTGTGTGGCATAGCGGTGGCAAAGGCTGTTTATTAATTTTCTTTTCTTTGTGTCTGGTAGAAGGAAGAACCAATGAACCAGAAGGTTCTTCCAATGTAAAGCTGAAAAAATACCAGATTTCCAGGGAAGCCAGGCAGCAGCAGTCAGTAAAATGTGTTAATAGTAAAACACAGTCAAAAGCACTTTAAACATTTACCCCATCCCCTAAAGGTACAAAAAATTTACAGAGGAAAGAAGTAGTTAGCTTTAACAACTTTTTTCCCACAAAAGTAAAAAGAATCATGTTTAAAAGTTACTAAAAGTCATATGCCTGTTACACTTTTTCCTACAATAAAATCTACAATTTTTACATAAAGAGTAGGCTTTGTGTCATAAAAGTGAAGTGTAGAAGATTTTTCCCCTCAAATGGAGCTTATCTGTCCAGTAATGGAAAACATTAGCCAGACATCAATTCTCACAAGCTCGCGAGAAGAGCACTCTTCAGTAGGAAATTTCGGAAGGGCATGCTCCCAAATCACTTTTTTTTTTTGTTCAGCTCAAGCTGAATAACTGTTTTGGAGCATGAAAGGTGGCCCTGAAGCTTTGGAAGATGGCTACCTATTATATCTATAACAGGATATAGCCCTTATAGCTAAGGCTACTGCAGCAGTTATCATAATGATGAATATCCTGTGGGACCAAGAGGTGTAATCACTGGAGTAAAGCCTCCTAGGCACTGCCATGCTTAAAAAGGAATTGGAATGGTAGATTATCGGCAATCAAGGAGAAAGCATAGTTGTGTAAGAACCTACAACAGTAGATGTTCTACTTTTCACTGTTGCAGTACTACTAACAGGTTGTCTATCACCACTGATGTCCAGCCAGGGTACCAAAGCTTAACCTTTCCTAGGTCTTGTATCTGATTTGTGACCTCAGCTCGTAAGCATAGGGGTATATATTTAGACGTATGAGTGTAGATCCTCAGAATATCTCCAAGCCAGAGTCCTGATGACCCCCTGAGGAAAAGCATGAAGTGTTAAGAAAACCCTCACAGTCTTAAGGCCTTGTCAACATGGTAGAAAAGGAGGCAAGAGGGAGAGAAGATGGTAACCAACCAGAGGAGAAGGAGGGTGGGAAAGAATACTGCAACATTAATCAACAGGACATCTACTTTTATGGTAAGTTCTTACATAAATGTACTATCCTGACTGAAATCACTGCTGCAGTATTCAAAACAAGTAGGTGATTCCCAGAGATAACGGGAACTTAAGAAGGTTGGCTAATAGATAAAGAACTGTCCATGAGGCCAGAGAAGACTAGCCTAAGCGAAGGCAGCTCTGGACCTTGAAAAGGTATTAATCTTGAAGTGTGTGTGTGTGTGTGTGTGTGTGTGTGTGTGTGTGTGTGTGTGTGTGTGTGTATATATATATATATATATATATATATATATATATATATGGATTCCATACACTAGATCGAAGGTTCACTACTTCAAAATAGTGTATGGAATGCACACTGCAGCGAGTGCGCACTTACGCGAAGTTCAGTACAATGAATGGGCATTGCACTGAATTTCGGTGCAGTCGTCATGGACCTTAGGGTTAGGGCACAGGTTATGGTAATTGTGCCCTAACCCTAAGGTCCGTGACGACTGCAGCGCAGTGAAGGACATAGCAATTTCCTCCACTATGGTGCGATAGTCACGAACCTTAGGGTTAGGGCATGGGTTAGGGTAAGTGGATAGCTTTACTAACTATCCCCTTACCCTAACCCATGCCCTAACCCTAAGGTCTGTGAGTATCACACCATAGTGGAGGTTATAGCTTGTTTTCTGATGTCCTCCAGTGTGCTGCGGTATTTTCGGTGAAGTGCACTTTCGCAGAAGTTCACTTTCGTTAAAAGTGAGGCTTCCTATTACAAGTTCAAAGTTGTGAACTTTCGTTCTTGTAATAGGAATCAATATATATATATATATATATATATATATATATATATGTGTGTGTGTGTGTGTATGGGTCTAGGACTATTCACTGAAAGCACACTTCACTGAAACTCAGATGACTGTGCATAATTCACTGAAAGCTCACTTCACTGACAACTCAATTCACTGAAACTCATTTCACTGAAAGTTATATATGGCCTTTTCCCCACTGTAGTGTGACCCTGGATTTAGTATATATAGTAAGGGGGGTTTGGGGGGCGTAGCCCCCCACCTATTTTAAATATTTTGAACTACAGACATGGATACTTACAATTCCAATAAATTACTCTTTTCAGAACACAATATATACCCAAACTATGTGGGAGGGCTACGCCCCCACCCCCCTTACTATATATACTAACTCAATGTGCTTTTAGTAAATAGTCCTAGACATATATATATATATATATACACACACACACACACACACACACACACACACACACATGACCGTGTGTCTACTCATTTGTAGAAGGCACTAGAGGATGCTACAGCTCTGGTAGTGTGAGCTCGAGGGCATGATGGGCAAGGATTTGACATGCAGAAAGTAACAAAAGGAGATGGACTTAGAGATCCAGCTTGCAGTAGCTTGCTTAAATACTGGCTGGCCCAGCTATGAGTCCATGACTGAGACAAACAGTTGATCAGACTTATAAACAGATTTGGTCTTGTACAAATAAAACATTAGCTGCCTGTGAACATCTAGAGAGTGGAGGACGGCAGAGATGGCCAACAGGTGGGCTCTGATGGAGTAGTAGGCCAGACTTACATCCATGAACTCACACAAGTATTTTAGGATGGGAGGTATGGCTCTGATTTGTTAGGGGTCCTGATTATTTCTATGACATCATAAAGAAAATCTCTTCCATTTGGCTATGTGAGATTTTCAAGTGGTGGGTCTCCTTGCTTCTTGGAGAACATTAATTATGTCTTATGTAAACTAGTGTCTGAAAGGAATCAGAACCCTATTATCTCCAAGCTTAGGTTTAGGGTAAGAGGTTGGGATGTAGTAATGATCCTTTTGCTGAGAGATGAGGTCTGCCTTATGTGGCAGTTTGCAGTGTTTGCCTTGATCTAGACTAAAAAGAAGAAAGAACCAATGTCGTCTTGGCCAAAAAGGAATAACTAGTAAGAGTTTTGTTTTTTCTTTTTGGTACTTTAGCAGAATCATTGGAATGACAGGTAGTGGGGAATGGTATAGAAGAACTTCCCTATCCAAAGAAAAGAGAAAGCATCTATCCTCCAGGCAGGGGGGCAAGGGTTCCTGGTGCAAAAGAGGGGAACTTGTTTGTTGCTCTCTGAGGCAAACAGATCTGAGGTGCCCCCAGTGGTGAATGATGTTCAGGAAGACTTGTCTGTTCATGAAGGTCCTCCAAGGAACTGCTTAATGTGTCTGCCTGTACACTGTCCTGTGATGGAATGTATAAATGCTTTTCTGGGTGGTAAGGTCCCAGGCCCTCTGTGCTAGTCTGCAAAGTTGGTATGATCTGGTGCCTACTCGAAGAGGACCCAGCTTCCAGATATGGGAGAAGACCTGAAGAGCTTGGATGAGGGCCCTCATTTCTTTCATGTTGATGTGTTTTCTTTGGAATTGTGGTTACCACTTGCTCTGAACTCTGTGGGTGCCTGTCCAAGCCTCCCTGGTCTTGTCCAAGGTATATGTACATCTTCTAAACTGGGATTAGTGGGGAGAAGGGGAGTTCTGGATTGATTTTCACCTGCTGTACCCACCAAGAAAGCTCCTTTCTGAGGCAAGGTACGAGGGGGATCACAGTGTCTTGAGAGTGAGTGTTGGGACCAGACTGTTTTCAGGTACCACTGAATTTTCCCCATATGTAGTCTGATTAGAAAGACCATTGAGATAGTAGTTGCCAAGAATCCCAGTGCTCTTAGGATTTCTCTGGTTGAGCACTGGTCAAGAGAGGAAAGGTTGTGAGGTTCTGGAGTGTTTCTCCCCGGGCCTCTGCTGAAAACAGGATCTGTGGAACCTAGTCGGACTTTCCCGGTCAACAAATGTTAAATAAATAAAAAAATATATATATAAAAATAAATAAATAAATAAATAAGCTGCAGGTTTCTACACTTTTTCCCTTAGGCAAGTAAACCTGCATTTTTCTGGTGTCCAGTCTGTAGCCTAGAAACACTAGGTCCTGGGTGGGCTGAAGGGAGGATGTTTTGTAGTCGACAGTGAACTCCAACTGCAGGAAGAGGTAGAGTGTGAAATGTAGATGTTGTAGCAGGATCTGTGGCTAGGTAGCCTGGAATATCAAATCAGTTAAGTAGGGAAAAATCTGAATTCCCTGAGTTCAGCAGAATGCTATCACAGGTACTTTACACTTTGTGAAAACTCTTAGGGCTGTGGGAAGCACAAAAGTAAACTGAAACTGAGATGAGCCAGTACAGAACCTGAGGAATCTCCTGCAAGATGGACAAATTGGTACATGGAGGTAGGCATCCTTTAGATGCAGGGATGCTAGGTATGCCCGAAGAAGTATAAAAGGCAGCAGTGTGTGCAGTGACAGCATTTTGAAGGATGGCACTTGTAAGAAGGTGTTCAGCAGATGGCGGATCCAGTACAGGTCTCCACTGCCCTTCTTTTTTTGGAACTAGGAAGAGTCTTAAATTCATAGGTAGGTACTAGGCTATCGGCCCTAGGACCTATACAAGCCTAGCCATAACAATTTCCTGGATATTTCTTCCCACAATATTTATTTCCCTGGACCCATGTCTAGCAGGGTGACTAACAGGAAATTCACCCTGGGGATCACATCTCCCATCCAATCGTCAAGGTTCCTTTTGAAGAGGGCCAAGGAGGCTCTCTGCTTGACATGTATGGGCAGTCTATTCCAGAGTATGGGGCATCTCTGGGTCAAGAACCTATCCCTCCAGCATGTTTTGTTCATTGTGATGACAAGGTTTAGATCCCTGGAGCATGTGGTTCTGAGGGATTGGGATTTCTTTAAGTGGAGCATGTCCAACAGCTCAGGGTTTGACATGGCCTTGTATGTTAAGCAGAGATCGCCTCTGAGTAGACGATATGCCACAGAGTATAGCTGGAGATTTTTTAGATGGTCAGTATAGGGCATCTGCTTTAGACCTGTGATTCTTTTAGTGAGGTATTTCTATGGCCTTTCCAGCTGCTGCAGATGTCTTGTGAGGTACATACCAAATGGGGCATTGTACTCTATAATGGGTCTAATGAGGGATGAGTACAGTGGGACAGTGACCTCTTTTTTTCTGGATGAAAAGCCCTTAGTGATGAGGTGTGCCACATAGAAGGATTTCCTGACTGTTGTGGCGATGTGGTTATCGAAGGTGAGACCACTGTCCACCTGTGTCCCTAAGTCTCTCATCACACTTTCAGTGTTTAGTGTACTGCCATCTATGTGGTAATTCATGGGTACATGTTTTTTCCCAAAGGGGATAACTATACATTTCTTGGCATTAAGCTTGAGCCCATGGCTGTGGCACCAAGCATCTGTTTCTGTAAGACCCTTTTGTAGAATATCTGCATCATTTGGGGATTCAGTAATGGCTCCCAGTTTGCAGTCATCTGCGAACTTTGTTAGCCAGAGTCCCTTAGTGTTGGCCTGTACTTCAGAGAAGTAGATGCCAAAATAAGAATGGTCCCAGGACTGAACCCTAAGGTACTCCACTTGTCTGGAGCAGGATTTGGAGTCAGCTACTTTTACAGTCTCGGTTCTGTCAGTAAGCCAGTTGGCAACCCATCGAGTGACATAGGGATTTATGCCCAGCTTTGTAAGTTTATCTATGATTCCAGAGTGGGGGATGGTGTCAAAGGCCTTGGCGAGGTCCAGATAGGCTGTGTGGGCCGCCTTACCCTCGTCCACAGCTCTGGAAACTGATTCAAAGAAGTCAATCAGGTTCAGGAGACAAGATCCGCCCTTCAGGAACCCAAACTGGGTGGGGGTCCAGTGTTTGAAGGTTGCCAATGTCTTTGTTTATAAGTTCCATGATAATGCGTTCCATGCCCTTGCAGATCAGGCTTGTCAGACTGATGGGGCGGTAGTTCCTGGGATCCAAGGTGGATCCCCCCCTTATGGAGTGGGATAACTGTAGCTGTGCGTCACTCAGTGGGCACAAAGCCTGAGGTGAAGCTATGATTAAACATGACACTTAGGTGAGGTGCCAGTTCATTTTGTAGTTCATGTAGTACACAGCCCGGGATGTCATCTGGTCCCATGGATGCTGTATGCTTAGCTTTGGAGAGTGCGGTTTCTACCTGTGTGGCCATGATTACCGGAATTTGGCAATCTTTTGGTATTGAGATGGGCCCTTTAGGGGGTGAGAGGGAGGTGAAGTTGGCACTAAATAGATCTTCCAGGATATTGGCAATATCCTTGGGATCAGTATATTTAATGCCATTCTGTTGTAGCTCAGAGCATATCTGAGCATTGCCATTTAGATTCTTGACATAACTATAGAATGCCATGTGTCTGTCTTTGGAAACTTTGACAATTTTATTTTCATAACTAGCTTTGGAGGGTTTTATGAGGGATCTCAGCTTCTTACTGAGGCTGTTAAGGGAGTTTTTTGCATCCTGTGATTTTCTTCTTTTCTGCAACAGTTTCTTTCTTCTGTTGTATAGTTTGTTTATGGCACAGGACCACCTGATTGGCTTCCTCTTTTTGGAGGAGAGCATCTTTCCTATGAATTCTGTGGACACTGGTTCTATAGTGCCTTGTTCCTGCTATTCTTGGTGTATGGGTGGTAGAAGATGAACTTGGTTGTGGGAAAGGGGGTATGCCATTCAGAGGGGAATTTTTTTCCAGGCCATAGCATAACCTTTTTTTATATACTGGAAAGTATGCAGTGGTCTGTGGTGATCTTTTCCCAGCTTGAGGTTGGCTTTTTGAGACAGGCACAGCAGGACCAAGGGATTGGTGGATATTGTTTTTTAGATAGTCATGAAAATTGTTCCCCTAAGGGAGGCCTCCTAGATGTGGGATACCTCTGTGTCTTCTGTGGGAATCTCTTTCTGGGAACCTTCTTGTGTTTTTCAATGGTTCTGTGGTCTCATCTAACAAAATAAGTGGGCTTGGCTGTGTAGTACCTCTGGTATCTAGGCATAGAGGTTAACAGAATCCAGCTGCAGTCTTTCACTGTCTATCCCTTGTAGGAGTTTAAATAAGTTGGCAGCTCGTGGACCAAACAAAAAGTCCTTGTCTAAAGGAGAATAAAAAAGTTTGGCTTTGTAGTCTTCTGGCATGGGTTGATTGCACAACTATGCCTCCCCTGTGAATGACAGGGCCAGTAGCAGTTGCTCTAGAAGAGGCCTGTACAGAATCACAGCTACATTTTGTACTGTGTCTGGATACAGAAATGACAAACTTATTTGTATTATGACACCAGACAAGGGTAGGGGTGATTATAATGAATAGCATTGATTACTCTTCCAAATTGCTCCATTTGCTTTCTAATGACACCACTTACAAAAGGTTCTCTCTGAATAAAATAAATATTGCTTACGCCACACTGGATTTTTTTCTGCTTGATATGGTCCTACAGGGGAAAAGACCACATGTTATGGGAATATCTGAATGTAGCTAAGACCAAGGTAGCATTGATTTTCAGTATTCCTAAAATACACAAAAATGCCTTGGAGCCCCTGTTAAGACCAATTGTTTCTGCAAAAGGCTCCAAAATAGAGCCCTTAGCCAAATTTATAAATTTTAAATGCAAGTCTTTGTTAAATTCCGTTACACATATACTGAAATATTCTTGGCATCTGTTGGAGACCGTCAATTCTTTAGATTTTGATGGTGATGTTTTATTCATCTCTGTGGATGTGGTAGATTTATTCTCTGTCATCCCCCATGACATTGTGCTCCAGTGGTTTCATACTTTCCTATCAGAGTTCACATCACTTTCTACACAGGACATAAGTGTTGTCACCTCCCTGCTTAGTTTAACCTTGAATAACTTTTTATTTTTTGAGGAGAAATATCATCATCAAACTTCTGGTGTTTGCATCCCCACATATAACATTGTGCTGGCTATGTGGGAAAAGAAGTTTGTTTTCACCCCTCAGTTTATGACCTTGATACATGGGTACTACAGGTACCTTGATGATATTCTAATCTTGTGGAAAGGTAGTTTAAGCCAATGGGAAACATTTTTTGAGTTGTGGCTGGATTCTACATCCTTTTTAATGTTCACTTATTCTACTAGTAATGACAACATTATCTTGACATTTTATTGGGGAAAACATTGGCCAAGGGTTGTTATTCATCTACAATTTATAAAAAAAAAAAAAAAAATAAGAGACCTTCACTAACACCAACCTCCATTTTGACAGTTGTCATCCCCTGTATCAAAAAAAGTCCATTGTCAAGGGACAGATGGTTAGGCTGTCCCAGCTTATATCTGATGATACCACCTTTGATAAAGAGGTGCATTACCTGATATGCTTGTTTCTAGTCAGGGTTTATCCTATCCAACTGTTAAGAGATATTAGGGCTGAAGTGGAGGGTCATTGACATAACCGTTTTGCCCTGATTCTTAATATAAACACTAATCATATCAGCAATGTAATCACACAGTGTGATATGTTGACAGTTTATGAGACCTCAACTGACATTGCGCACAAGGACAAAATATTTCAGTGAACCTGACCTCACCAATTTTTGTTATCCCTTTCAGCACTAACACACACCTATACACTAGAACCATTGGGTTGTACTGGGACATTGTATTTACAGACGAGATAAAAAAAATGCCTTGGTACTACCACGACTATTGCCTTCTCAAAAGGTAGAAGCATCAGAACCATTTTAGAGCCAGGTTCAGGGAGGGTATCTTTGACACACAGCAACATGCAGAAATGCGGATTTTGTAAGTGGTGTGGATACATTCATGTAGGTCCCTATACAGTGGTTCACAATTTTTACAGAACCATACCATGTCCTGGGAAGGTTAAAGGTAATACTACCCACATAGCCTGTTTAGCATAATATGCATTACAAGAATCATATGATGTGGGTAGAAAAAAAGAAAAGCTAAAAGATAGACTACATGAGCATTACTATGATATCAGGAAAAAGAAAAACACAAATGCCTTCTCTAGGTATACTATTGTCTGTCCCAGTTACAGAAAGTTTACTTTTTTTTGCTACTGACAGGGTGATGGTTGTTCCACTTGGGGAGACATTGAGACTTTGCTTGAGCTCAAGGGACTAGTTTGGCAATTGAGGCTCAATGCCTCAGTTTCACCAGGGTTAAATGACTCTGTTTCCATTTCTAGTGTTTTAAAGATGAAGGCTGCTACAGTTTTAACATTTTATTCATATTTATTCATGCATATATGAAATATACAATTTATACATCTAATTTATATATATTTTATACATTTTTTATATTTTTATACTGTAATATGTTTAGCATCTTAGTGAACTGTCCTGCTTGCTGTTTGGGTTTGCACATCTTTTTTCCTGTTTTTCATGTGGTCTTGGAATGCAGTGATTTAATCTGATTTAACATGATTAACCAATTAATTACATCACTGTGCATCCCATAATGGGTTGCTTGTATTTAATGTATTAGGTTTCAAAAAATTAACTCTGATGAAGTCTTTGATATGTAAAGACGAAAGCGCTCAGTTTTCTGTTGAATAAGCCAGTTTACAGTTTTGTTGGTGGTGTCCTTGCTGATTTTATTACTACAGATACAGCAGAAGAGAAAAAGAAAGGTGAAGAGGATGAGCAATATGGCTGGGAAGGCAGATAGTCATACAGTACATGGTTGATCAGGAAAGGAAGATTTCTAAGTCCCTGAAGTCTGAGTAGCCTAAGCAGGAGGAGCCCGCTTGCCACTCTTTTTGCCCTTAGCAGGAGGGCAAGACTGCCTGTGAAAAAAGCTGGTTTATTGGGGTAATTTCTCTGAGATTTAGGCACGGGAGAGACAAACATATGTGTGAGTTCCTTCCTCTTATCCTGAAGGGACTTAAACCAGCAGCAGCTTCCGCAAACAAAAGTATATCAAGAGGAGCATCCGCCAACTTAGCCTTGATATCATCAGGTAAAGATTAAAGTCTAAGCCAAGAATACCTCCTCATCACTGAGGCAAAAGCAACAGCCCAGGCAGAGGCATCTGCTGCATCATAAATACACTTAGAGTGACAAACTACTTAAGAGGAAGTCTCTAACAAGGAAAAAGCAAAAGTTTTACCCTCAGAGTCAGGGAGATCAGAAATAAGCTAACGAGCCTGAGAAAGCAGAGCCAACACATACCTGGACATGTGGGTCTGATAGTTAATAGCCATAAGAGACAGGGTAGCAGAGGTGTAAACATTCCTGCCCAGCTTTCCATGGTTCTGCTGTCTTTATCAGTAGTAGTAACTTGGGCGAAGGAAGCAACTGACAGGACTTGTCAGTGGCTACAAACACCACCGAGGGGTCAGCAGCAGGACATTTGTACAAAAAGTTACAATCCTCATGCACCCTATAAAACCTATCAGGTTTATTAGGTGCAGGGGGCAGAGAATAAGGAGGTTTAGAGGCATTGAAAATGCATCCAACAAAGCAGCCAAAACAGGAGGAATAGCAGAAGGTTTCAGAAATTCCATCTGCAACAACTCATAGTATCTCTTATGGATTTCAGAGACCTGAGCACAATCCCATTTAAAAATTCCATCATCCTGGTGATTGTGTCCCCAAAAGAAATTTCTTCAAAGGGAGTATCAGTACTATTAAATTCCTCTTCCTTTGACCCATAGTCTAAAGGAGAAGGACTTCAGGAACAGTAACCAAGGGATTCCTCATCAGAATCTGACTCCTCCTCAGAGGAATCTTGTTCTCTGGGCTTTCTAAGGGGAGTAGAGGACCAAGGGGTCACTGGATCAGAAACCCCCTGAGGAGGTTTCAATGCCATAAAAGCATTAAACAAACCCTGAGTAAAGGCCTGCCACTCACTCTGTGGATGCCTAGAAGCAGGAGAAACATGTTTAGTTTTCTATGTCTTCTTTAAAGGAACATCTGCCCTATAAAACTTAGAAGGCTTTGACCCAGGATGGCATTCAATAACTGTAGTAGGGACTTCTTCCCTACCTAAAATATGTGGAACACCTCTAGGCCCCTCAGAAATAATCAGCCGTGGTTCCCCCTGAACATCTGAAATGGGATGCCTGCATGTGCTGCAAGCTGGATCCCCTTAAGGCCTCCAACCCGGTCACGGCAGAGGAATCAGACAACAAAGCCGGGCGAACCTCTGGGTTCTCACTTACCTCGGGAGAAACACCTGCCGCAGGCTGGACAGCGGAAGGTTCTGGTTGTAATTTTTTAACCTTTCTCTTTCCTAATAGCTTAAGGTGCTGTTTCTCAAGATACAAGGTAAGGGAAGAAAGCCTACTATACAAGGTCTTCAATACAAAAGCCTGACAAGCACAACAGGTCGTATGGTCATGAGAAGTTCTATGTGAAAAAGACACGTATCATGGTGGTCTTTATGGGGAATCTGTCTCCCACACTGGAATTACCCATCCTGGATGACATTAACCCCCTGGAGCAACAAAAAAGCTAAAGAAAAAAAAAATCCCAACAGTGTACTGATCTGCAATAACTTGGTACCAGCAAGAAGACTTAGGTGTTGAAAGCAGCGAATGAAAACTGTGCTCAAACTGGTGGAAACAATGTAGGTGTTCAGACCGATGATCTGGAGATGCATTCAGACTGGCAGCAAAGTTGTTCCGAGGATGGTACGTCCGGACATCATCTTCATGCTCCTCACATATTGTAGGGCATATGTGATGTTCAGCATACCTTAAAGCAACAGTGGGTTTTGTTATACTGGCTGATATTGGGCTACCCACAGCAAGGAATCCCATATGTTATGAATATTGCAACCTGGAATGGAAAGACATCAGCAACAGTCATTCCTCTGCACAAAGGTGGGCCATCTACAGTCCCTGGAAACTACAGACCTGTAAGTCTCACTAGTCTCATATGCAAAGCCATGGAAAGAATCACCACGGAAATGATTGATAATGACACAGAAAATCTCCAAACACTGGACCCAACCCAATTCGGTTTTAAGTGCAACCTGTGGACTTCTTTGAGAAGGTCACCACAGCAATGAATGAGGGCAAAATGGTTCACAGTGACTACCTTAACCTGGCCAAGGCATTTGACACAATACTCCACTCAAGTATTGTTGACAAACTCAAGAGGTTAGGTACAAACCCTTATGTCACTTGGTGGATAGCAAACTGACCCAGAGAGAGGACCCAGGAAGTTAGACTTGGGGTCTCCACCTCTATAAGCAGAATCCCTCAGGGATCAGTCCTGGGACCGCTCCTTTTTGGCATTTACTTCTCTGAAGTCAAAGACAATGTCAGTGGCCTCTAGTTGACTAAATTTGCAGATGATTATAAGTTAGGAGCTGTCACTGAATCCCCCACTAACACAAATGTTCTCCAGGAAGGGCTGACACAAACAACTGATGTCAAAGTCATAGACAAACTAAATGCCAAGAAATGCATAACCTTTGGGAAGTCATCCACCCCTGGTAACTATCATACTGACAACACACCCCTTAGAGTTGACCCAGAAGTTAGAGACTTGGGTACATACATAAACAGTAATTTATAGCCTTTGACCATCACGTGTCTACAGTAGTGAGTAAATCATTTTATGTTGTTCAACTTGTAAACAAAGGTATGGCATCTAGGTCCAAAGAAGTCATTATTCCACCGCATTCAGCATTCATCAGACCTATCGAGTAAAATGCCCCCTTTGGTATGTACTTAACCAAGCATATCCAACAACTGAAATGTCTACAGAGGTTCCTCACTAAAAGAATACAGGAGTTAAGTAACATGTCCTATGCAGACCACTTCAAGGTCCTATCCATGTATTCTATTCTCCTACAGGCTGTTGAAGGGAGATCTATGCAGAGTATACAAGGCATTGTCAGCCCTACTCTGATGGACCTCCTGCATATTTACAAAACAAACAGCACCAGAATTACATGTTGTAAAGACATAAACCTTGCCTGTGATATAAATAGGACCTCTTGGAGAGACAAGTATGTATCTAGAGACTACTCCATCTCTGGCATAGGCTCCCCATCCATGATAAGCAGAGCTCCTCCCTAAACCAATTCATGTGCAACTTGGACAACTGAATGGTGAACAGGAAGTTTATCCATAGTTTGGCTCCTATGTCTCTACTGGACACAGATAGCCCATAAATGGTTTGTCTCCCAGGCACCTGCTTTTAAATGTTTCAAGCCCATGCTTACACTTATCAAAGATACCAGAACTTGTCAGTGATTTGGGATGCATGGCTTGACTTACAAAAGCCCTTGTGGTCATTAGCCTAGTAAATACATATGAACCTATATATGATAAAGTTGGAAACATTTTCCCTATAGTGTCTAAAGAGGGACTTATTGAATCAGAAGTAGCAAGTGTCTTTACAATATTTAACTGTTGTATGCAGACTTAGGATATACTTCCATTAATGTCCACTTATCTGCAAAAGTGGAATACCTACATATGGATCCTCCACTCACCACTAGAAGAGCAGTGAAACAAGTTCCTGAAATGGATGTTGCATCTCACGCTCCTAAGAGAGCAACAGTACTGCCCTAGGACCTGAAATTTATGCTAAGAAAAAACAGAACCTTCCTCTATTCCAACTAACAGATTTAGCACAAAGTTTCTGTCATGGAAGATATTGTACTTGATGGCACAAGACAGCTAAAAAAGTAAAAACTCTTCTGTTTACACTTTTCTGTTCCTTTTTTTTAAGAGCTTGGCTTAGTAAGCAGAAAAGAAACACCATCTATAGCAAGTGTTGCACTCATGGCAAGTGGATTTCATGCCAAGAATAGATTAACTTGTTTTTACTAGTTCTTCTCAGCATATTAAATCAACCCTTTGAGGCACTGAGCATCCCACAGGGTTTGCTGATTCTCAAAGCCCATTTTCCCAAGGGAAAAAAAGCCTTCTGGGAATGGGGAAGACCCTCCACCACTCATATTTCTGGTTGCTGCAGTATTTTTCTACAATACTCACCCATGTCAGGTGTTACTACCTATACAACTATATACCCCTCAACTTCTTCACTCAAAAATTGTGTGAACAAACCCAACTATTTTAACAAGGGGACAAAGGCCAACAAATCCAGGGACAATTAAATATTACTCTAATACACTTAAAAAGTTAATACAACAGATTTTGCATAAGCAGGCATTTTCTGGATAAGAAGTATGACACTTATAATGCCTGGCATTAATGACAAATTCTTAATGATTTACCAGAGGGTTGAAAACATTATGAGGGTAAGGCAAAAATATGAGGCAAAATCAGGAAGAGTTGAAATGTATGCATAACTAAATATGATATTGTTTCTTAGATAACTGTGACAGTTAATTTAATATATTTGTACAGGGCTTTATCCCTCTGCACTTCTCACATG
Source organism: Protopterus annectens (assembly GCF_019279795.1). Lineage (NCBI taxonomy): Eukaryota > Metazoa > Chordata > Ceratodontiformes > Protopteridae > Protopterus > Protopterus annectens. The sequence goes on along the minus strand of NC_056743.1, from coordinate 1,566,949,067 downwards.
GGACCCCACAACTTTATTAACAAAGTATACCAGGTCTGAAGTTGTACTGGATCCCCCTGTGAATAATCGTGTCTTGTTTAATCAATGTCCAGCTATTCAAACCCACAAAATCCAAAACCTTGGGAAACTGCTAGTCAAATCAGCAACATTTCTAAGGCTGCAAAAGACTGTTTTGTTCTGTAAGTGGAAGTACCCCCCCCCCCCCCACTCTCCCAACATAACAGCAAACCACCAGATCTGTGATAACACGCACACACACACAGCTCAGAGAAGAGGGAGAAAGTGACTGCAGCCACCGTGACAGGACACCATTGATCTTTGTGATTCAAAGCTCTGGGCAAAGATCACCCAGCTGTACTACTTTTTTTTTTTTTTTAACAGCTGCTTTTTTCATATTATACATGTATGGGACCCTAGCATTAGATTTCCCTTGGTGGTTGGCCCTCCATTTCTTTACTTTTTGTTTCTTGCCTTTCCATTATACAAAACAAAGAAATAACAGTGTCCAACAAAATACCAGCGGTTGCAATCATTTCCAAGTGAAACCTAGTCATTTTTCTACATAGAATTCTCTAATGCTGACACTTGTTACATTCTTCAATCCCAAACAAGCACTCATCTCTTTATCACTGATATGGCATCCCAGTGTCCCCATTTCTTTTCACCTGGTTTGCTATTCTCCTTTATGCCATACCCCTCTTCTACTTCCTTTAAATCCATTGGTGGAGTGCCTCTTGCATGTGTGGTTCCTGTTCCTTTTTCCACTTCCTTACTATACATTTCTTTGCTATTTGGCCAACAGGTATCAGTAAAATGGCACTCCACTCTGTCTTCATACCTCCCAATCACCACCAGTGTACAACAAAGCCTTGGTTCCTCTCCTCCTTAACATTCTCACCAACACCCTCCACACAACAGGCTCCCCAAATACATTACGCAGATGACTCCAAACTTGTATGCACATCAGAAAACCAGGCACATCTAAAACAATTACTCAAGAAGCTTTAACTGCCACTGAAACATGGCTTTGTAACTTACAACTCATGTTCAACCCCAAAAAAACAAATTTTTCCCAAATCCTTCTCTCGTGAAAAACAAAATTCAAATTCTTTTTCTTAATAGTACAACCAATTAAGTCACTTCTCATAGCAAATTATTAGGGATGATAGTGGAGGAGAATCTTAAATTTGACATGCATATATAGCATTTCATTAAAAAAAAAAAAAAAAGCCTCACTAAAAACTCTCAAAAAAAATTGCTGGGTGTATATAGTTGGTTGTGGAAGTTGCTGTTGTGTTTTGGTTCAGCACAGTTTTTTGTTGTGTGTGTGTGTTTTTTAAATTGGAACAGTATGTGTTTGCAAACCTTGTGTTTCCACCTGCTCTTCATGTTGGACCCTAGAAAACTGAAATGGTTCTGTCTGCAGTATGAAGGGTTATCCTGATCCTGCCATGTGAGTGGTTCTTCACCCTCACTGACAGGCAGTGGGAGTTCTGAGTTTTGAAAGACTGACAGAGGCAGGGTGGCAGATCACTACTACCCATATACTAGTAAGGCAGTGTGTTTTTGAACATTTATTGTTCTTAAAATGTTTTTGTAATACTTTGGAGCTTTTCTCCCTGGGCCTCCATAGAAAATGGGTGCCTACCCAGTCAAACTATCACAGTAATCAAAAGTCAGTAAATAAATAAATAAATAAATACTAATATTAAAGATAATTAATGCTCACTATGTATATCTAACTCTCCTGCCCCACTAAGTGGAAGTCTCTCCTCCCAATTGTCACTCACATCCAATTGGCTTACCCATGAGACTGTGTACATCTTCTTTAAGCTCCACTACTTTCTGACACTACCAAAAATATGAATCCGGTCCCCCTCCTGCAATCTTCCACATCTCTTAAAGTTCCCACTTGCCCCAGGGAACAGTTTTTGTTGTTCCATCAACTATTACTTACATACACATATATTGTTTGAGGAGGTTTTCTAAGCCCAGTAGCCAGATTTCTAACTGACACTTCTTTCTTGGACCTAGATGCAATGCCCTTGCTTACAAGGTTAGCAACATAAAATAATTTCCATACTACCTTTGACACACGTCATTTGAAAGCTAGGTTGCTCTCTACATACAAATACCTGACTACTGGTTCTACTCTTAGGGTGTGTTATCTATGAGGTAATTTCCTAGGGTGGCTAACTTCCCAAAGGGTAGTAGTATATATTTCTTGGTACTGAATTTTAAGCTGTGGCTTTGGCACCAGTCATTTTCCTGTGTTTTTCCTTCCTGTAGGATGTTAGTGTGTGGGGTGACTATATGATTGCTCGTAGTGGGCAATTATCTGCAAACTTGGTCAGGCAGAGACCATTAATATTGACCTTGACTTCAGAGAAATAGATGCCAAAAGCAGTGGATCCAGCACACAGCCCTGAGGGACTCCACTAGTGGCCATCCTATTTGTGGAGGTGGGTTCCCCTATCCAAACTTCCTGGGTCCTTCCTGAGAGCTAGCTGGCTATCCACCATGTAACATGAGGTATACAGTGGATATAAAAAGTTTACACACCCCTGTTAAAATGCCAAGTTTTTGTGATATAAAAAAATGAGACCACAATAAATCATTTCAAAACTTTTCCCACCTTTAATGTGACCTATAACCTGTACAATTCATTTGAAAAACAAATTTGTTAGGGGAAAAATATAAAAAACAAAACAAAAAAATATATACAATAAGCTGGTTGCATAAGTGTGCACACCCTTAAACTAATACTTTGTTGAAGCACCTTTTGATTTAATTACAACATTCAGTCTTCTTGGGTACACACCTGCCATCAATTAAAGAGACTCTGATTACCCCAAAGAAAGTTCAGCTGTCCTAGTAGGATTTTCCTGACATTTACTCAGTTGCCTGCTACAGCAAAAGCCATGGTTTGCAGAGTGCTTACAAAGCTTCAAAGGGATCTCATTGTTGAAAGGTATCAGTCAGGTGAAGGGTACAAAGAAATTTCCACAGCATTGGATATACCATGGAACACAGTGAAGACAGTTATCAAAAAGTGGAGAAAATATGGGACAACAGTGAAGTTGCAAAGAAATGGACGTCCCTCCAAAACTGATGAAAAGACAAGATGAAAACTGGTCAGAGAGGCTGCCAAGAGATCTACAGCAACACTAAAGGAGCTGCAGGAATTTCTGGCAAGTGCTGGTTGTGTACTATACGTGACAACAATCTCCCATGTTCTCCATATGTCTGGGCTATGAGATAGGGTTGCAAGACGGAAGCCTTACACAGAAAAACATCCAGGCCCAGCTAAAATTTGCAAAACAATACATCAGGTCTCCCAAAAGCATGTGGCAAAATGTGTTATGGTCTGATGAGACCAAGGTTGACCTTTTTGGCCACAATTCCAAAAGGGACGTTTCGCGCAAAAATAACACTTCACATCACCAAAAGAACACCATCCCCACAGTGAAGCATGGTAGTGGCAGTATATCATGCTTTGGGGTTGGTTTTCTTCAGCTGGAACTGGGGCTTTAGTCAAGGTGGAAAGAATTATGAACAGCTCCAGATACCAGTCACTTTTGGCCCAAAACCTTCAGGTGTCTGCTAGAAAGCGGAAGATAAAGAGGAATTTCACCTTTCAACATGACAATGACCCCAAGCATACATCCAAATCAGCAAAATAATGGCTTCACCAGAAGAAAATTCAGCAAAAGAATAGATTCACCAGAAGAAAATTAAAGTTTTGGAATGGCCCAGCCAGAGCCCAGACCTAAATCCAATAGAAAATCTGTGGGGGTGACCTAAAAAGGGCTGTGCACAAGAGATACCCTCGCAATCTGACAGATTTGGAGCGCTTCTGCAAGGAAGATTGAGCAAATATTGCCAAGTCAAGATGTGCCATGGTGATAAACTCCTACCCAAGAAGACTGAATGCTATAATTAAATCAAAAGGCGCTTCAACAAAATATTAATTTAAGGGTGTGCATACTTATGCAACCACCTGATTGTAAGTTTTTTTTATATTTTTCCTCCTAACAGATTTGTTTGTTTTTCAATTGAATTTTACAGGTTATAGGTCACATTAAAGGTGGGGAAACGTTTTGAAATGATTTATTGTGGTCTCAATTTTTATATCATAAAAACCTGGCATTTTAACAGGAGTCTGTAAACTTTTTATATATCTACATCCATGAGTTTGTTTACAATGCCAGTGTGTAGTATTGCATCATATGCCTTAGCCAGAACAGTGTAGGCAGTATGCAACATTTTGCCCCATCCATTGCCTTGGTGACCTTCTCAAAGTCATCATCTGGTTGATTAGGCATGATCTGCCCTTGATGAAACAAACTAGGCTGGATTCAATGTTTGAAGGTTTATGTCTTTATTAATAATTTCCATGGCTTTGCATATGAGACTACTTAAAAGTACGGGACTGTAGTTCCTAGGGTCTGCTGATGCCCCCACCCTTGCACTGAAGAATGATTGTTGTACTTCTCCAGTCACATGACATAAAGCCTGTCTCCAGGCTACAGTTAAACTGTGATCCCAGTGGTCCTAATAGGTCATGTTTTAGGATATGTACGAGGCATCCTGGAAAATTATTGTGATCCACTGATTAAGCATTTTTGGTCTTCAAGAGCACATCTGGGACGTACTCCCTTGTGATAGTTGGGGGGTTGTTTGATGGTATTTCCTGGGGGGGGTCCAGAAAAAAAGAGAAGGGGTAAAATTGGAGCCGAATTTGTCAGCCAGTGGATTTGCTAAATCTTCTGGCTCTGTGTAGATGGCTTCACTTAAAATCAGTTCTGCACATGGCTGTGTGCTGCCTTTGAGATTTCAGACATAGCTCTATGGACACAGCTAGTATCTGTAATTCTTGGTTTTAAATGTCTACTCCAAGATCTTTAGAAACTTCCATGCTAGAGTTCTTCATTCTCCCTTAATTTAATACAACGGAGGAACAGTCTTCTTTTGAGCAGCATTCATGTTTTGATTTACTATGATAGCCTTTCATTTTGGGGATTCATCCTGCATTTTGGATAAAATATGCTAACTTTAACTGTGCTGCTTGAAAGTATTCTTCTAAATTTGGGACTGACAGCCCTCTCTCTTCAATAAGACAGGAACAATTTTTGAGACCTTACTATACAAGGCTGGTCTCCCAGATATACTTCATTATTAACTTTCTCAAACCCTCCCAAAACATCTTGCCAGGATAGTCCACACATGCCTGCAATGGATATAGATGTGTATCAACCTACCACCCCCCATTTCTTTAATAGGTTCCATATTTATATTTCAGCTTGCTCCCATGTTGCCTTTGGCAACTGTTTTGAATGTCTCAGTATCCACACTCACAAATATTTTAATCTATAATGCCCTCTTTAATAAGGATACCTTTGAACCAAACCACATGAATGTGCATAATTCACTCATACATTCCTGGATTTCTCATCATTAATTTTGTATTCTACTCTCACACGCTCTCTAAATCCCTTAGCATGTCAAACAGAATAGGAAATTCTATGGCTAGATTAGACGAACATCATCCACAAGCATCGCTATTTTGCCTTCTTTTCCACCACAACCCCATTCCCTCAACTGCAACTATCATATCTTCTGTGCTAGTTGTTCATGATAAATCACAAATAAGAGTGGGGAAAGGGAACAGTTTTGCCTGGTCCTCTACTCTCTCTATCCTATTTCTTTAAAGAGTACTTTCACTGTTTCAGATACACAATCACTGACATTTCTAAGTACATATCAACCCTGCTCTGGTGGTTGTCTTTGCATAAGAATTACCTTTTGCTCAGAGATTAGAAACCTATCTAAACCAAAAGGCACAACCTAATACCAGAATTCACATTCACTCCATGGGGTTATCCATTATCTTAATTCACATGATGTACAAATACACACAACAAAGTTTACAAGCTTCTAAGAATCAAAGCTGATGAAAACCTCCATAATAACACTTTAGAATGCATACTCAACACACTCCACACAGACCTCCCTCAAGAAACAATACTCCTAGGCGACTTTAACATTGATTGGTATTCCTGTAACAAAACAAACCCTACCTCCCATATTAACCTTTATGGATTCACACAACTCATAGATAACCCTACTAGAACAAATAAAACCAACAAAAAAGAAACCATCTTAGACTGGATTCTTACTAATACTCCTCAACAAACCTATCAATCTGGCACTCTCCCTGAAGAACTAAGCGACCACTCATTGACCTATATCATTAGGCATAGAACCACCCTAACTTTACCTACCATATATAGAACCCTTCTCAAAAACATTTCAACTATGAACACTTTCTTGATGAATTAACTCAAGTTAATTGGTCTCCCCTAAAACATCTCCCTCTAAACAAAGCAGTCCAACACTTTAATTCCACATTCCTATCTATCCTAGACCACTATGCCCCAAATCGTACTATTAGAACTAATGCTAAAGTAGCATCCTGGCTAACCAAAACCACCCGACAACAAATTATCCTTAGAAACAAATACTGGGCAAAATGGCGTGCCACCAAGAATCCAACAGATCACCAAAACTTCAAAGAACTTAGAAACAGTACTAAAAAAGCCATCCTAATGGACAAAAAGAATTACTTCAAACATTTACAACAAAACCCCAACAAGGAACCTAAAAGATTCTGGTCCAGCATCAATAATCTTTTATCCCCTAGCCAGTCTATCACACCAACCCCTGAGGGCTCCAACCCAGAAAATCCCACACAAACAGCCAATGACTTTAATTCATTTTTTACTAATACTATCCAAACTCTTGCTAGCCATCTATCTCCTGATACCTCTAAACTATCCCTCCCTACTTTAAAGCTACCTCCTTCCTTTCATTTGCAACCTGTATCTACCTCCTTTATCTTATCACTGCTTCAAAAGCTAAAACCCACCACTCCTTCTGCTGACAAACTTCCTGCAGAATACTTGCAAATATCTGCTAAAACTATTGCCTATCCCATCTCTATACTAATAAATAGATCAATACAGGAAGGAATTTTCCCATCTATTTGGAAGATATCTTATATCATCCCACTACACAAAGGGGGTAAGTCCAACGACCTCTCTAATTTCCGTCCTATAGCACTCTTATCACCTATAGCTAAAATTATGGAAAAATGTATTCACAAACAACTCCTTAACCACCTCCTACACAATAATCTACTTGCTAACTGCCAACATGGATTCAGACCTTCACATAGTACTACTACAGCCTTACTCTCCTTTACCAACTCCATTAATTGTAACCGTAACAACTACATCCTATCATCTTCAGTCTTCATAGACTTATCTAAAGCCTTTGACATGGTTAACCATAAACTTCTTCTGCATATTCTTAAATCACTCTCACTTGATCCTCCTTCCTTAACTTGGTTTACATCTTACCTAGAAAAACGTCAGCAAGCAGTTCTCTGGAAAAATACTTTATCTAGTCTACTCCCCATCTCATTGGGAGTTCCTCAAGGCTCTATCCTAGGCCCCATTTTATTTTCTATCTTTATAAATGACCTCCATCTAGCTATCCCAAACACTATCTGCATACAATATGCTGACGATTCTACTATTATCTGCTCTGCCAATACACAAACTGAACTACAGTCTATCACACAAAAGGCTTTTACTACTGTCGAGCAATGGTTCACTGATCGCTGCCTACTGCTCAACCCTAAAAAAACCAAACTGCTATTATTCTCACCTTCCCATAGATCTACCCCTCTTAACTTTACTCTTACTTCCGTTGACAACACCATTATTTTCCCAGAAATGACTACCAAACTACTAGGAATAACCATTGATATCAACCTCAGCTTTGATACACACATCAACAATACTATCAAATTAGTTAATAAGAAAATAGGTTCCCTTTACAGAATCAAAGCCTTCCTTTCACCAGACGCAAAGACAATCTTAGCCAGATCCCATCTAACCTCTTCTCTACTATATGCATCTGCTATATTCACTAACCTTTCCAAAAACAATATCAATAAACTAGCACAATCTTACCATAATATTGCTCGATTTGCAACAGGAACCCCATTTAAAACTCACCACTGCCTGAACCTAAGAGAACTAGGTTGGCTTGAACTCCTAACCAACTCCTATTTCAACAATTCCAAATAGCTCATACAATCCTATACCAACCAACTAAAACACCCATACTCACTAACCTCATTTCACCTTACAATAACCTGAAGCATCTACGTTCTTCCAACAAGCTACTGATAAATATTACCAAACCTAAAAATTCAGCTGGAGATTGCCTCTTTTCCAACTCTGTTGGAAAAATGTGGAATAAATTACCCTCTGACATCACATCTTTGTGCTCTCTCACTTTTTAAAAACAAATAAAAATCATCTCAACAAACACTGGCTATGCTCCTGCACCAACCCAGGTTAACTCACTCCTTCCTCTCCTATCCTATCTATCCTTACAGTAACTTTATATGTATGCTTTCAAAAAAAAAATTTTTTGGTTTGCATTTTTTACATTAATGTTCCCTACTTACTGCTTTTTTATGTAAAATTGTATGTAACAATGTCTATGTTCTGTTTCCTATATGTTTTTTTATATCTGTAATCTACACTTGGAGCTTTTCTCCCCGGGCCTCTACTGAAAATGGACATATATCCAGCTAGACTAGCCCGGTCAACAAATGTAAAATAAAATAAAATAAAATAAATAAAATAAATAATTATACTCTTCTCCATGCAATGCCATACCCACTCTCTTGTTACACTTATTCTTAACGCCCCCCCCCCAGTAGTCCACATTTTTAATGCAATTTTTACTTGAATATAATTTCAAAGTCTCATTTGCTAATATCTCATGGTCTGCCATCAACTTGAAGACATCCTCTAGGTGAGGGGACTTAATAGACTTCCAGTTTCTGGTATTTCCTGTTTTAAGTTAAAGTTATAGTAGGTTCACTACAGCTTTCTTGTACTCACATTTCCTCCCTCTGTTTAATTTAGGCAGAAGTGAGATTTTGTCAGTTTCCCAATTGCTTGTTACTCCTATTTTAAGTAAACTTTTCAAATCTATCCTAAAGTCTGCTAATTTGGGACATTCCGAAAAATATTATCACAACTCCCCCTAACATTTTCTTGACACCTACAACATTCTGAACTAATTTCCGAGTACATCTCATGAAGTATATCTGGTGCTTAAAAATATTTATACAAACACTTCCATCCAAAGACACTGAATTTTCTTAATTTTTTGGCAATTTTAGATATCCTAGAAATTTCCTGCCATTCTTCTTGGATTATTATCCTGCCATGTTACTCTCTTGTTCCATATGTAATGTGACCTATCTTGTATAAGAGGATGGCATACTTTACTCACCAGTCCTTTCACACTAGCTACCGCTGTTCTCCTTTCTAATAGTAATTTTATCAGTTCTGGTTTCTCTTTATTAATTTTTTCATGTCCTGGTATGTTTCACATATATTTCATGAATACTCATATACACTAGTAACTCTATTGCTTACGGAGAGCTTCTCCTTCACAACATTTCTTTTCCCATTTTCCAACAAGCCTTCACAAAAGTAAAGGCATTTAGTACTGTTAGACCACTCTTTTATGGACATGGACTCTGTTTACTTTAAAATGGCTTGTCATTCCAATTGCTAAAATCTCACATTTTCAGTTTGTATATTCCTTATAACTCAAAACCTCTAGTGTACTTTGACATAATGTTTTTAGGTAAGTTACTGTACAACTCTCCTTGCACTATACTTTTCCACAGCCACACTACTTAACTATTTCCAAGCCTTCCCTCTGGTGGCACTAAAATTCTCTTTCATTTTGCAGAATAATTCTCATTTTGCAAGAAACATACCAATCTGAATTGGGATGCTAAATGATATCCATGAAGAATGAGTACTATAAGACCCCCTTCCTCTACTGCCATTTTTGCCACTCTGTATCCAAAGTTCAGTTGAGAGCCTAGCATTTACTTTTATAACTGCCTTTATAAATAGTGTGCAGTAATTTGGTAACATCTTTTGAAAAATTCATTTTACTCAAAATCTTCCAGAGGTAGCCCCAGTGCACCATATTAAATGCTTTTTTCCTCATAAAATCCTAATATCTTTCTATTTGTTCTGCTTCTGCATGTATTAAACCTCATTTTAATAAAATTATCAAACATTTGTCTACCTTTTACATAGACACACTGACTCCATTTATTATCCTTAGTATTCCTGCCAGGCTCTCTGCTAAGATTGCTACAAATACTTTAGTCATGATTTAACACTGAAATTGGTATATGTAACCCTGGATTATTTGGGTCCTTCCCATCTTTTGGTATTGTCAGGTTTCTGAGATGCTACGATTCTTTAGCAACCAATTAAATAATTTTAGCCATATGGGTAAAATCAGTGACCCAAGTTCCTTCCAGAATTATATGGGACAACATCAGAGCCTGACATTTTACATGTCACTTGTTTACCTAATTGCACTTCTCTCCCCAGTTCCTACTCTCTGCTGTTTGTAGAGATCCTTATGTAATTCTTCACTTTCCCCTATGTAAGTGTGTCTCCTGCATCATTAACACATCTGCATTGTTCTAAAACTATGACATTGCCTTGCCTGTGAGACTGTTTACATTCCACGTTATTAATCATTGCCATATTTATTGCTCTCTAGTTGTATCTAGTCTTACCGGAGTTCCTCTCTACTTTCTATTCTATCTCAGTCGTTGCTGCTTTGCTTTTTGGATTGCAGTATATTCTACTTAACATTTTTTCTATCTCAGTCGTTGCTGCTTTGCTTTTTGGATTGCAGTATATTCTACTTAACATTTTTTCACAGCTTGTACATATCAGAGAAAAAAAAAATTTAAAGAACAAATTCAAACTCAAAACTGCATACATATTTCTCTCCCCTCACGTATGCATTTCTTCCTAATCACACAGCCTTTCATTACACTCTGTTTGTGTCTTTGCATCACATATAGATTGCTAACACTTATCCCCTTTGCCCCCAAACCCGTTCTTAACATGTTTTTTCCTCATCTTCTAATACTAACCATGTCCTAGGATTTCTACACTCCATTCTCAAATCCTTAAATGCTTTGGTGATCTCTGCTATTTTTACATTGTACTACTTGGATCTTGGTAATTAAAATAATCCCTTGCTTCAGTTATTTTTACTCTCTTTTAGCATTCTTATTTAACGTTACACCTTCAGCCCTTCCTTTGTTGAGACACTGTATCCCCTCTCTCGCCACTTTCACTTGTCATATCCCACCCCCTCCTTTATTTTCCATAACCTGGAATAACATCACTGGCTAACAATGCTTTCCCTTGTTAATCACATCCCATACTCATTGTATTTCTTGTAAATTAACTACCAAGTCTTTGAATTAATTATTGTCCTTATATTTTCACTGTCCTAAGTAGTTGTTTCAAAGAAATCACAATGCAAACCTCCCTCTTCAATTATTTAAATCATTGAAACTTAAGAAATTCCTCACCCGCCTGTCAACATATGTACAGGTTTAAAATAGGCTTTACATTTCAATAACCATGTTCACACCAGTGGCGGCTGGTGACTTCAAATTAAAGGAGGGCTGCAGGAGACAGCTGAATGGGTGGGGCCAATGGGAAGAGGTGTGGCCAACCAGAAAGGGGTGGGGCTATGCTCAAAACCACAACAACTGGAACTTTAATTAAATACTCTGCCCTGGGTGCCAAACAGTCATTACGAGAGTCCAATCAAGACAAAATGAAGTGTAGAAGAAAAAAATATTTCAATGCATTGGCTACATGACAACTTATAAAGATGATAATCCAGGGGTTCAACAACCACTAAGACAAGAAAAACATAAAGTCCCCAGGACTTTTCAGTCACAGATTTATAGAAAAGAAACATTCAGCAATGGTTACCTAGATTTCGGAAGCACACACCCCTACAGTCTAAAACGTAATATACTGAAAGGGCAGTGCATCCGAGCTGCTAGAATGACTTCTATTGAGACAAAGATGAGGCAAGAAATTGAATACATAGGTGGTTTATTTTTGAAAAGAGGTTATCCTGCCCATCTAATTAGTGACATGACTGGATACGTAATACAAGAATGGGGTAAAAAATATTTGCCACTATTGGGTAAAGGTAACAATTTGCATTTTTTGAAAAACACTCCCAACAATGAGTCAAATTTACAACACTCAAAATCATGTGTTTTAAGATATGGACAGCATGTCGACAAGGTGAAAGACATAATTAGAAGAAATTGGAACATCATTTCTAGTGATGAGGGCATTAAGGAATATATTAATGACAAGCCTACTTTTGTTCATAAAACTGGATGTAATATGAAAAAGATTATTGAGTTCAAATCCAACAGACAGAATTTTAGAAAGTTGGGTTCTAATAAGGGCACCCAAAAATGTGGATGTTGTACACAATGTCCTTTCATTTTTGAGGGTGCCAAGTGTACGTTAAGAAATGTCAACAGGAATACTGTGTGGTTTGTGAATGGGAACTGTCAAGTCATGTGATATATCTAGCTATGTGCGACACATGTGCTTGTTTTTATGTCGGGAAGACCGACAGACAGTTCAAGAATAGAATATACGACCACCAGTATTGTATTAGGAAGAAGGATGAAAATAATGCCCTCTCTCGTCACATACTTGCTAATGACACAAGTCACAACTTTCATTTTGCTATTCTCGAAAAGGTCAATTTGAACCCCAGAGGTGGTGATATCAAGAAAATTGTGGGGGAAAGAGAGATAAAATGGCAACTCAAATTGAATGCAGCATGTTTTCCTGGTTTGAATGAAATGATTTCGACCAAACCACTTGTCAAATATTGAAAAGTTTTCAACATTGGATTTTAGCTTAATTTCATGTATAGTTGTTTGAGTGTGTACTTACAATATTTTTCACCCTCACAGTTCTTATTCATTCATTTATTTATTAATTTATTTATTCAAAAACAATATATTTATATGACAACTGGTATTAAATGTACATATTTTTAGAATTACTACAGTTTGGTTTTTTAGTATTTACACGCTGGAAGAGCATCTATTTATTTCATTTGCACACATTCAGAACTTAATTGTTTGAATTGTACAGTTTTCCCTTTAAATAATGTTGTATAATTAATCAATTAGTGTATGATTTTGGCGGGTTTTTAAGTATTTAACTGTGCCATCAAGATTTTATATTTGTTCTGATGAAGCGTATGGTGATACGTGAAAGCGCTTAACCAGGATTTGGCACTATTTGTGTTTTTACTGCTACATTAAAGCTGTGTTATACAAAGGAATTTGGTGGTCCGTGGCTTTTCCTGGGGACTTTATGTTTTCTTGTATTAGTGGTTGTTGAACCCCTGGATTATCATCTTTATCGGTTGTTTCATTGCCATGGATTCCATCGACGAGACTTCAGCTAACTTCTCTCCAGGGTGGAGAGAAGAACTAGACAAAGTGCATTCTGAAGTTGCTATTCTTAAGGGTGAAATCACCCGTTTACTGGAACTTTTGACTCCGCCAACTATTTCAACAAATTGTACATCCAAAGGGTTTGGGCAGCAGTTGACGTCACCTACGCGGTTGACATCACCACGTTCATTATCGGACCATGGCAGTTTGGATGAGATACCAAACGGACAGAGACCTGCCTTGTCTGCTAATTCTACTCTAGGTCGTTCAACCAACAGAACGGACAAACATGGGAGTTTGTTTAACTTTTCGCACGAATCCGGCAACAATCCAGAAGAGGTATATTTAATTTCGGGTGCTAAACCGAAACGTGCACCACCGAAAAGGACATATTCCGTTTTGGACTTGGCTCACTGCGATACACTTAAAAACATTAAAGGTACTGTTCCTAAACCCAATTGTAATCCTTGTTCTGGGGTTACTGCTAATTTCAAGGACAATTTTGATAAATTCTTGAATGTGCCGTATGAGTTTGGTTCTGAATGTAGAGTGAAAGAAGGGAATGTTAACCAAGGGTTGACTAACTCGACTCTGAAACAAACGATATTTGCTTTTGGCAATAAGCTTACGAAAATTAAGAACTTGCAAGTTGACAACATGTATTTAAGGAAATGTTTAGACAGTAATATAGTTCCGATGGGTCTCAGATTTTTCAAACAACCCATTGGGGTTGATTTGAATGATGACAACATAAATAAATGTAACAAGCTTTTTGACAATTTTGGGAAACAGTTTATGGAATTTATTTTAAATTGCAATGACCACAAACTCAGTGGTTTATTAAAAGAGGTAGAAGAGTTGAGTGCAACAATTACCAATGATTTGGTGTTCCCCCAGTGGGACAAACTGTTTTTTAAACAATTTGAATATGCTGAAAAGAATGGGAAAAGAAGCTTTGACAGAAAATCTAAGAAATTTCTTAGAGACTTGAAACAGTATGAAAATGGAAATGTTTACAAATGGTTTAAGGATGGTTTTAACAAAAATAGTGGCAATTACATTCACCACGGGAGGGATAGTTTTTATAAGAACAATTTACCTGAAGGTGAAGATTTTTTATTCGCAGGGGGGAGGGGGTACAACAGACACAACAGATGGAACGAAGTAGACATGAATCAGAGAGGCAGGAAATATTGGAACTACCAGTAGATGACAACAATGTATGTAGTGGTACTGGTCCCTTGGCAACAGATACATTATCCAACAACATAGTCAATGTAGTAGGAGATTTTAAGTTGTTCAATTACACCTCCTTACCTATCACTAGAGAACACATTTCTTTGTTTTCTAAGGGTATGAAATTCATTCCCAACCAGCGTTTTGATTTGGTGGATACTCTTGCTGAAATCAAGTTGTTCTTGAGGAAACTTAATTTAGGTGTATTTTTTCGTGATAGTACCACCATTTCCAGGAACAACAATTCCCTTAAAAAAAGAAGTACCTTTACCCCACCATTGCATCACACACTAACATCTTTTGAAAACGTTGTCAGTAAAGAAGTATATGCCCTTCTTAATACAGTTAAAGGAGATAGAATTTCAGGAACCAACAACAGTGAGGTAGAAAAGACTATTGACAGTTTGTGTGATAACAATATTAGGATAATGTCTGCTGACAAGGGTGGAGGGATTGTTTTGTACGATCAAAATACTTACACAGAAAAAATTTTTGACATTCTTAACAATTTGGAACAATATGAAGAATCATCTCTTAATCAAGTGAACATCGCCCACCATAGAATTGATTTATATCTCGAAGAGTTTTTGCTGGACGGGAGAATAGATGAAGATACTTACAAATTTTTAAAAGTTGATTTTCCGCAGTTAGCCACTATTTTTGGAATACCCAAAGTACATAAAGACACAGAGAACCCCCCTTTTAGACCTATTATTTCGGGGAGTCACAGCAAGACCTTTCCCTTTGGTAGAGTGGTGGACAATTGGCTCAAATACATCCCAGCCAATATCAACCACATCATGAAAGACTCTTGGGAATTTTTGGGTATTTTCAATCAAGAGCTGTGGAGCACCAACATGGTTTTTGTCACTGTGGACATTAAAGACCTTTTTTCGTGTATACCAAGAAACGAGGGAATTGAGAGATTTACCAACTGTTTATCAAAACACAGTGGCTACTGTTGGGACAAAATTCAACTTTTGACTGAATTCACCGAAATAGTACTTGACAACAATTTCATCTACTACGGCGAATATTATCGACAGACCTCAGGGGTAGCAATGGGGCTTCCTGTGCCCCATTTATGCTAATCTGGTCTTATTGGACTGGGAAGAAGAATTTGTTCTTAGTTCGGACTGGATGCAATGGATTGGATGCTACGTGCGATACCTGGATGATTTATTCATTTTGTGGAAGGGGGATGATACACAGTTACAAAGTTTTATAGAATATATTAATAACACTACCACCTATTTGAAATTCGTATATCAAAGTAATGCAAGAGGTATTAATTATTTGGATGTCTACATATTCAATGACGGTGTTACTTTTCAGTCACAGATTTATAGAAAAGAAACATTCAGCAATGGTTACCTAGATTTCGGAAGCACACACCCCTACAGTCTAAAACGTAATATACTAAAAGGGTAGTGCATCCGAGCTGCTAGAATGACTTCTATTGAGACAAAGATGAGGCAAGAAATTGAATACATAGGTGGTTTATTTTTGAAAAGAGGTTATCCTGCCCATCTAATTAGTGACGTGACTGGATACGTAATACAAGAATGGGGTAAAAAATATTTGCCACTATTGGGTAAAGGTAGCAATTTGAATTTTTTGAAAAACACTCCCAACAATGAGTCAAATTTACAACACTCAAAATCATGTGTTTTAAGATATGGACAGCATGTCGACAAGGTGAAAGACATAATTAGAAGAAATTGGAACATCATTTCTAGTGATGAGGGCATTAAGGAATATATTAATGACAAGCCTACTTTTGTTCATAAAACTGGATGTAATATGAAAAAGATTATTGAGTTCAAATCCAACAGACAGAATTTTAGAAAGTTGGGTTCTAATAAGGGGACGCGAAAATGTGGATGTTGTACACAATGTCCTTTCATTTTGAGGGTGCCAAGTGTCGTTAAGAAATGTCAACAGGAATACTGTGTGGTTTGTGAATGGGAACTGTCTGTCAAGTCATGTGATATATCTAGCTATGTGCAACACATGTGCTTGTTTTTATGTCGGGAAGACCGACAGACAGTTCAAGAATAGAATATACGACCACCAGTATTGTATTAGGAAGAAGGATGAAAATAATGCCCTCTCTCGTCACATACTTGCTAATGACACAAGTCACAACTTTCATTTTGCTATTCTCGAAAAGGTCAATTTGAACCCCAGAGGTGGTGATGTCAAGAAAATTGTGGGGGAAAGAGAGATAAAATGGCAACTCAAATTGAATGCAGCATGTTTTCCTGGTTTGAATGAAATGATTTCGACCAAACCACTTGTCAAATATTGAAAAGCTTTTAACATTGGATTTTAGCTTAATTTCATGTATAGTTGTTTGAGTGTGTACTTACAATATTTTTCACCCTCACAGTTCTTATTCATTCATTTATTTATTAATTTATTTATTCAAAAACAATATATTTATATGACAACTGGTATTAAATGTACATATTTTTAGAATTACTACAGTTTGGTTTTTTAGTATTTACACGCTGGAAGAGCATCTATTTATTTCATTTGCACACATTCAGAACTTAATTGTTTGAATTGTACAGTTTTACCTTTAAATAATGTTGTATAATTAATCAATTAGTGTATGATTTTGGCGGGTTTTTAAGTATTTAACTGTGCCATCAAGATTTTATATTTGTTCTGATGAAGCGTATGGTGATACGTGAAAGCGCTTAACCAGGATTTGGCACTATTTGTGTTTTTACTGCTACATTAAAGCTGTGTTATACAAAGGAATTTGGTGGTCCGTGGCTTTTCCTGGGGACTTTATGTTTTTCTTGTCTTAGTACATGACAACTTATTTAATATCCAGATGGAAACAGGTTGTGAGGCATGAAAAAATAAATTACTTTTTAAATACATTACTGGAATGCCTGTCAAAATCAAGTATAAAAAAACAAGTAGCACTCAACTCAAACCACTACTCCTTGCACTGCAATTCTAATTATAATTTATATTCAGCTTTATAAAATTACCAAGTAACATGCTGAAAGTAGCAATCTCTGTGATACCCCCACTTGTAAAAATGTTTCTAATCCAAAAAAGACCTGCTGCCTGACACAACTATCTACTTGTTTCATGGGGAAGACATGATTAAAGTAAAAAATGAACACCAAACAAGAAACAACCTCAAGATAAATTGCTTAAAGGACTCCTGCACAAGTTATGGGCCACACATGATAGATTGGCATTCTGTTTAGTTTATGGGTAAGCCTGCAAAGATGACTGCATGTCTCCAACAAAAGATGACTGCAAGTCTCCAATAAATGTAATGAGCTTCTGAAAATACTGTAATCCTGTCCTTTTATTACAAATACTGTCATATGCATTTCAATACCCAAGGCTTATACATTATCTAGTTATGTAAATATTCTCTGCATGGCAACAACGAAAAGGCTTCCAATGCTGGTAATTCTTTAACAGTACGCTTATTAAAGCTTACTTGCATCTTGCAATCTCCAACAAGCTTACCTGATGGTCATTAAATCATTGCTACTTAAACAGAGCAACAAGGCACTGTGACAGCATGCATTTCCTGAATAAGAAGAAGCATAAATCAACAGTATAAAAATATGACAGAAAACCAGAACATTCTGCAAAATCAAGGACAGATGAAAAACCATGGTCGTACTTGTGGTCTACCTTGGATGAGGGAATACTCTGCACACTTACACTGCATAACTGCTCCTTGCCTTCCTTGGACACATCCAGAGCCACTACAATGGAGAGTGGGGTGCAACAAGTATGTCACAATTTGAAATGTCTCTGGCTGACAGTGGTGGCTCTGAAACTCTTTCCTCTCAACTTCAGAGCAAGAAATCTGGACAAAGCCATGCATAGAACTAGAAGTGGGACACAGGCCCAAAAATAAGGACAATTTTTAAATATTGCTCTTATTAACTTAGATAATAGAATAGTAGTAGGTCTTGCATTAGTGCAAATTTTCTGAAGGGTATGAAATCTGAAACTCAAATGTCTGCCATTATTTTCTAACTTCAGTCTTTAATGATTTGCCACTAATTTGCCAGAAAACCACAATTTTATGAAAAACAGACCAAAAATGTGATGCAAAAATATAAAGTTGCCACACAATACAGCTGGGAACCTGTCAAAAAAGGGACACCTTTTTAATATTAACACTGTTAACTTGAGCAGCTAACAAAATTAGAGCATCTACATGCATTTCTGAAATAAAAGTAATTTATAACTCTGATCATTACAGTTATATATAATTGTAAACCCTCCACGTTTTCTTCCAAAATTGCCATTTTGAGGAGGGATTATTAGAGAAGAGCAACATTTTGAGCCAAAATTGGGGACAATTGAGAGGTTTGGATATTCCTAATTCTACAAAGCGATTTGCACGTACCTCTCAACCTCTTAATGCAGGAAATCTGGACAAGGACAAATATATTGGGGGAACATACAAATACTACTAAAAATTGTTCTTGTATAAACTTAAGACAGTTGATAGAATAACAGGTCTTGCATTAGCATGCATTTTTCTGAAGGTTATGATGTCTGAAACTCAATATCTGTCATTTAGTGACTTCATTCCTAAATGATTTGCTAGAAATCCACAAATTTTATGAGGAACAAACCAAAAATAAGAAGCAAATATCTATTCATTCTGCAAAAATATGGACAACTGAGAGGTATAGTTCAACCGGGGCTGTCTGAGTTTGCTACCCTTCCCCCCTCCTCACAAAATCATGGTCGAATGGAGCCTCCCCCCTGCAGCCATTCCAATGTCCCATTCCTTGGTTATTTTGCCCCATTTACCATAAACACTAATGTGCATACTGCTTTATTTCTGCGATGATTTAGATTTTATTTGAAAGTTTTATTTTGCATTTTACAGCACAAACCCTAATAGATATCTGTTAAAGCAATGCAGTCTCACAATGAAAATAGACTTAGCATTAAAACTTCTCTGCCCTTGAAACTCGTGCATTGAAACAGCATTGAAACCCACATTCAAAGAAAATACATTTTGCCAATGGCAGATAAAGATCAACTCTGGGCTGTTTTCAAAATCATAGGCCCCTTGAACATGAAACATACACATGCTCTTTGATACACCTTCCTGACTGTATTACATTATATTCCTTGTACAATACAGTACAGTTGTTAGAGGGCATTTTAAATTTATTGTTTTGAACATTTTTCCAGTAAACAATGAAACAAAATGCATGCACCAATGACAAAACTGCCCAATTCAGAACATTTCCATCATAAAAAGTCTACTCAACCTTCTATAGTTCACCAGTATCAGTAAATATGCACAATCTCTGAAGTAGTAAAATCCAAATTAAAGAAATCTGTAACTAATAAAGAGGTTGCTGCTAGCAAAAACTTTATTTGTCATTGTTTCATCTACAAATAAAGTGTCTCTTGCCCTTGAAGAATAAATTGCCTATGTTGCATGCATTAAAAAATGATAAGCTAGTAATACCGCAATAGGGAATGGATAGCAAACTGATAACAGGTTCATAGTTACTAGATATCTTTGCCAAAAAGGACTGCAGCATCCACCCCCTTTACAACACAGTACAGTATCAGCAATGCATCTACCTACTGTGGGAGTAGAACCCACAGCCTTCTGCATCAAAAGCAAGTACACTACCTGTTGTGCTATTAACAATGCAAGCAGACTTAGCATAAGCAGCGCTAAACATTTGTTCCCCTGTAGCTCTCAGCTCCTTGTAAAATCTACTCGACACTTAGCTGTATCTCTGAACTTTGCAGCACAAGAAATCTGGAAAAAGCCAAAATTTATTGGGGGGGAGGCAAAAGGCCAAAAACCAGGGACACATTTTAAACATTGCTTGTATAATGTTGGAAAGTTGCTAGAATAAAATGCTGTGTTACCACCATACATTTCACTGCCACGTCTTGAACCCAGGGGACCCTGTGCAAAACAGTCAGAGAAACATACCACTATGCCAAATCAGCTGAAACAGTGGAAGACAAACTTAAATGGCTACCATTTAGTGAATTCAGTTCTCACCACAGCAGTCAACCTCTTAGCAAAAAACACTTGAAAAAAGCCAATAATGTGGGAATACAGCTGCCAAACATATTCAGTGAATTCAGTTCTCACCATAGCTCTCAACCTTAGCACAAAATACCCAGACGAGGCCAATAATGGGGGAATACAGTCCCAAAAATATGGGCAAAGTTCAAATATCCATGTTATAAACTTAGACAATTGCTAGAATAAAAGGTTTTGTTTTACCATGTACTTTCTGAAGAATATGAAGTCTGAAATTCAAATGCCTGTTATTTTTAAACATTTGTTAACCAGGAAACTAGTCTGACTTGGAACAAAACAAAGCCAATTTTCAGCAAAGCAGGGAGAAACACTCCAGACACATCTTTGTAAGGGATGGGAGGACATGCAGACTCACAGAGAAAGCACCCCAGCCAAGAATCAAACCAGAGAACCTGTAGCTGTCAGGCAACAATATTACCAGTGCACCACTGCACTACAAACCTTTGCAAGGAAAAATTAAGATGCAGAGACCACAGATTTTATGAGGAACAGAACAAATATGAGGCAAAAATCTGCATTTTTTTTACAAATAGTGGTGGGTAGGGAATTCAGGTCCTTGCCACCTGCATCCAAGGTACAGGGTTCAAGCCTGAGTATTTCTACCCACCACTATGTGTTAACAGGGGCATTTTACACACTTTTACACACACACACTCACCTCCATTACCTGTAAATGGGTCCGGAAGCAGCAAACCTCCACACACAAGGTCCAACTCCATTGTCTCGAAGCAGCAAACCCGCGCTCAACTTAACACTTCCCTGCAAGAGCTTAGAACTCAACTTACCTCTCTCCTGACTGGTCCTGAGCTCAAATCCCTGCTCACCTCTCTCCTGATTGGTCCTGCCTGCGGATCAAGCAGTCCAGAGCTCCTCTGTTCTGTGCAGTCATCTACCGCACAGATTCCTGGGCATCTGCTGGGCAGAAAATACCTTCTCTGTATCTGGACTGCTGACTCAGGCAGTCAGTGTTCACACAGATTCCTGGGCATCTGCGGGGCAGTCTGAGTGTGTCTGCGCATGCGCGGCAGTTCCAGTACTCGTTAAAAAAATATATATATATTTTTTTTTTTTTAATTTTATGTTTCACATTTTTTTATTTCTTTTATTTCTAGGTGGGAGGGCTGCAGTCCAATAGCACGAGCCGCACCTGGTTCACATTATTACTCAGCAGCTTCTTAAAACTGTCAATGTCCACTGTATTTTTCCAGTGATGAAGTACTGCAAGTCTATGCCTTTACCAGGACTAATTTGCTTACCTCCTCTCACCTTTGTGTGCAATTACATCCTCACCTAGTCATATTAACAGTACAGCTCCACTTCTAGATATACACAGTCTCAGTTACCATATTATCTAGTCATAACTACTGTCCCTTAGACATTAGCTAGGCTATATATGCAATACTGTCTGGCTTTCTCAGTCCACACTCTGTTCTACTGCTTTTATTTCCTTTTGCACCTGCACACTCTCCCT
Source organism: Protopterus annectens (assembly GCF_019279795.1). Classification (NCBI taxonomy): domain Eukaryota; kingdom Metazoa; phylum Chordata; order Ceratodontiformes; family Protopteridae; genus Protopterus; species Protopterus annectens. The sequence goes on along the minus strand of NC_056743.1, from coordinate 1,566,926,837 downwards.
CTTGTTGCACATTTGTCAGCATGTCCCTCATCCTTTGGCATCTCCATGTTTTATCTTGCATTTTTTTGCCTGAAAAATGGAAAAGGCTTTACAGGCCATCTCTCCCGTGACTATATTGCTCTAGTGTCTGCAATGCCTCTTTGGGCTGCTCAAATGTTTTTACTCCCAATAAAAAGAATATCCATTGAATAGCTGCACACATTAACTTATCAGTGAGATTTAATTTTTTGCATACCTTGAGGCACAGAATAAAAATTCTTTCCTTGCTGTGTGATTAAGGAATAATCCTGATTGACAAATACCCATGATTCACCTACTTTTAGCATTTCCCCTTTCTTCTAACGTTTACTTCCATCTGTCCATTTTCATTTTTCCTCAACTGATGGGGTTTGGTTTTGATCTGTGGGATCCGACTCAGCCGTTGCTAAAGCTCATGGCAACCAGGATCTGTTGAGCTTCTCCAATACCTATAATGCATCAACCCCAATTACCGCAGATCTTGTTTGCTGCTTAGGAAAGTGAAAAATGAAAATTATTATTATTTAGGAAAAGCTATATCTGAAGTCTTTTACATAAATAATAAGACACATATGCCGTGTAATACTCATTCTTCCAGAAGTCTTAAGGATGGGGGCTGGTGGGAGGGGAGGTGAGGAAAAATGAAAATGGACAACACAGATGAAACATTATGGTGAGTACATAACTTCTTTATCTGATTATGTAAATTTTTCTTCCATCCTCAGCTGATGGGGCAGAGTCCCCGGCTACCTAATTTCCAGGGTGGACTCAAAGGAAGGATATTCCTGAGCACCATAGAACCAAAAGATGCTCTTCCTCTGGAGACCAGATCTAATTTGCAATGAGCAACAAATGTATGGAGAGTAGCCCAAGTAGCTGCTGCACAAATATCATCCATGGACATTCTGGACTGAAATACTGAGGAAGTTGCCATGGCTCTGGTGGAATGAGCATGAATATTCTTTGGTAAAGTGATATCTGATTTGTTATGCACAAAGGAAATGTAATTTGTTATCCATTTAGATAGAGTAACTTTGGTAACTCATTTACCTAATGTGGGTTCTGTAAATGAAACAGTTGATTTGATTTCCTGATGTCCTTAGAGACTTGAACTGCAGGCCACACATTTGGAATTAGAATCAGCAGAGACTGCAGCATTTGGAGGCTGAAAATGAAGAGCAGCATCAACATGAGATGGAGATGCTGACTCTTCGCCAGGATCATGGAGGTAATGAGGAAGGAAATAACCAAACCCCAGAAGCAATGAAGGTCAGTAAATTTCTTCCACAATTTACAGAGGGTGATAAGTTTTATTTACATCTTTGAAACAGTATATAAACAATATAACTGACCAAGGGCTCTGGGTACCTTTCCTAACCCCCTTACTCCATGGTAAAGCTGTAACTGCTGTTTCTAAATTGTCTGATATTAACTGCTTAAATTACGATAAAGTCAAATGTTGTTTACTTGAATATTTTAAGTTAACACCTGAAGCTTACAGAAAAAAAACTTTTATGAGCATAGACGCAAGGCAGATGAAAGTGTGTGTTATTATATTGCTGAGTTAGGCATTTATTTTCATAGGTGGGTGAGTGGGTGTCAGGTCACCACTTTTGAAGGGCTGGCAGACCTTTTGGTGAGGGAACAAGCCATTAGCTCTTTGCCTGAAGACATGAGAATCTGGTTGGCAGACAATGTAATGCTGCAGATGAGCTGGGGAAGAAAGAGGATCTCTACTTAGCAAGCATGGCATCACAGCACAGGAAGAGGATACCCAGTGCTGCACATGGATATAATGGAACTCATGGTGGAAAGCCTAAACCACTGCAACACAGTCCACCAGTAATAGGGGAAGCCACTAGTTCAGGTACTTGACCAGGATCACAGGTTACATTTTTTAAATGTAACCACTGGGACCATGTACCATATAGATGTCCACACAGGCAAGGTGGGGAACAAAAGGTGGGGAAGCCAGCAAGTGGGAATAACAGTATGCCAGTAGTAAGTTGTCTGGAGACAACAGGGTTACCAAACTATCACAAGAGGTTATATCCTATCTTAGTGGATGGAAAACAGGCCACTGCTAAGAGAGCAACAGCCTCTGACATAACCATTGTAAAGCCTGCACTGGTTAAAGAGGAGCAGTACTTGCATGGGCAGTCCACTCCAGTCAGAGCTTTAGGAAGGACCCCATTTAAAATGCCTTAGGCCAGGGTTCACCTTGACTGGGAGGGTGGAAAAGGAATGAAGCGAGCAAGTAGGTGTGTTTGAAGATATCCCTGCAGACGTCTTGATAGGGAATGGTTTTGATAATGCAGCACCTTGTGTGCATGCAGTTACACACAGTCAGGCTTGGAGACAGGCATGTGGGTCTGGTAGCCTAGGGGAGACCCAGACAGACACCACACCTGAAGCCAGGGCTGATGGTGTTGCTATTTCAGGGAGGGAGCTACCTTGTAGCAGTGATCCTGAAAGTGAGCCAAAGCTGCTGGTAAGTACTGATGTGCCCATGGACAGAGTGACTGCAAGGGCAGAGGTGAGTGGTAGTACCCAGGCTAACGGTGAGGCACCACTGTCAAAGGATACCTGACTTCTTGTGGAAGGGGAACTGGGAGGAGTCACAAAAGTAGAGCTGAGAAAGGTTCACTCTCAGACTCTACACTAACAGGCTTGAGGGAGGTAGCTAGGGAGGCACCAGATTCTCAAGGAAAAGGGGAGTCTGTAAACTAGAACAAAGGGTTACTGTATAGAGAGTGAATCCCTGATGGAGGGTTAGAGGGTGAGGTAATACAGCAATTGGTAGTGCCTAGAGCCTACCATCTTGCAAATCTTGCTATTCTAGCCATACTCCATGGCATTCCTTTTGCAGATCATATGGGCATAAAGTGTACCAAGAGACATATTATGCAGAACTTTTAATGGCCAGGGATTGCAAGGTATGTAAAGTACAGTTTTGTACCTACCATAAATGTAGATGTCCGAACAGGATAGCATCTGCAGTCCTTACAAATGGGTTGTCCTGTCGTCAGGCAGCCCTTCGGTCGGCCGGATTCCAAAGTCTGGGTCTGGCCTCGGCTGGTGTCGCACTTCACCCGACGTCATCTCTGCTGGTCTTCGGGTATAAAGGCATCAGCCGATGCCATTTTCCTCAGTGTTTCTTGCTCCAGATGCCAGTTGCCCTCTTGGATAGCTAAATTTTTGGGTAAATGCCAATGTTTCCAAAAAGGTAGAAGGCAAACACAAACAAAAAGCATGTATGTACATATATACAAACAAATACACCATAAGAGATCCCCCCCAGCTAGCTATTAGGTGGGCAAATACCCTAGGAGTACCACAGAGGGGAAGGAGGGTGGGTAATCCTGACTGCAGATGCTATCCTGTTCGGACATCTACATTTATGGTAGGTACAAAACTGTACTATGTCCTTCAAGGATGCATCTGCAGTCCTTACAAATGGGTAGAATACCATAGCCAAACTAGGGGAGGAGGAAGAAGAATTATGGTGTAGTTAGGATCCCTTGCAAAACAGCAGTGGCAAACCCTGCTCGGGATCTAGAGTATAGAGGTAAGTTATAATGCTTGGCAAATGTATGCACGGTGGTCCAAGTAGCCGCCTCAATAATGTCCTTGGTAGCCACTCCTCGTAAGAAAGCTGTGGTAGTGGCTGTAGCCCTTGTAGAATGAGGCCTTATGTTCTGTGGAATTTGCTTTCCATGGTAGGAGTAACAGAATCTTATGCAATTTCCTATCCACTTGGAGATTGTCTGTTTGGAAATTGCTTTTCCTTCCCTTCCTGTTGCATAAGCTACTAGAAGCTGGTCAGTTTTTCTATTGCCCTTGGTTCTGTCCAGGTAGTAGCGCAACTGTCTATGTACATCCAAGGTATGCAGCAGTCTTTCCCCCCTGTTCTGTGGATTGGGAAAGAAGGTAGGTAGGTGGATAGCCTGGTTTAGAGACACTCTGGATACCACCTTAGGCATAAATGTAGGGTTAGTTCTCATGGACACTCTATCTTGATGGAAGATTAGGAAGGGTTGTACTGCCATTAATGCCTGTAGTTCTGAAACCCTTCTTGCTGAAGTAATTGCCAGTAGGAAAGCAGTTTTCCAGGATAGGTGTTGAAGATCTGCTGTTGCTGCTGGTTCGAATGGAGGGAGTGTCAATTTTTCTAGCACAAAGTTCAAGTCCCATGCTGGTAATGGGGGTTTCCTAGGAGGTTTTGCATTCTTAATTCCTCTCAAGAACTGCCTGAGTAGAGGATGTGAGAAGACAGGGGGATCGAAGCTGTATTCTGCAGAGATAGCTGATGCATGTATCTTGATGGAGGAATAGGACAGGCCTGTATGGAGAAGCTCTGCCAAATACTCCAGGATGTTGGCAATATCTACCTTTGACACATCTTTCCCTCTTTCAGTACTCCAAATGACAAACCTTTTCCATTTTCCTGCATAGTTCCTTCTTGTTGAAGGTCTGCGGGCCTCAAGGATAATGTCTTTAACCCTTTGGGATAAATCTGGGTTAGTTGCTCTTATGTAATGTTCCAGGCAGTCAGTTGCAGAGTTTTCAGGTTTGGATGCAGGATGTTGTAGTCGCTCTGAGTTAACATCAAAGGAATCAGGGGTAGTGTCCACGTTTCCCCCCGAGACATGCTCCTCAGCAATGGATACCAATGTTGTCTTGGCCAATTTGGAGCTATCAGAATTATCCTTGGACGTTCCTCTTTGATTTTCAGTAGTACCTTGTGCATCAAAGGAATGGGTGGAAATGCATATGCTGTCAGGCCTTTCCAACTGAAGGATAGAGAGTCCACCTTCCAAGCAAGTGGGTGGTATGTCCTTGTGCAGAATTTCTTGAGCTGGTGATTGAGTGGGGATGCGAATAGGTCTATTTGTGGCATTCCCCATTTCTTTGTGATAGCCTTGAAGATGTCCGGGTGTAGCATCCATTCGTGAGCATCCGAGGTAGTTCTGCTTAACATGTCTGCTAGGATGTTTTCCTTTCCCGGTACAAATATTGCCTGTAACTGAATGTTGTAGCTCAGAGCCATATTCCATAGGTCCAGGGCCATTCGGCATAAGGGGTAGGAATGAGTGCCTCCCTGTTTGTTGATGTACCACATGACTGTGGTGTTGTCTGTCCTTATCATCAATTGGCCTTCTTTGAGGAATGGTCCGAAATTCTGGATTGCTAGTTTTACTGCCAGCATTTCTTTTTGATTTATGTGCAGGTGCAGCTGATCTGGAGTCCATAAGCCTTGAATGCACTTGTCCAGCATGTGGGCCCCCCAACCGAGGTCCGAGGCGTCCGTTGTGATGGTTTGGCTTGTTTGACTGTTGTGGAAGGACAAACCTGGGTTTGACTGGCATGCCTGAGCCCACCATAGGAACTCTTGTTTCAGGCATGGGATTAGGGGTATTTCGGTTTCCAAGCTGTGCCTGTGTTGAGACCATAAATTCTTTAGGTACCACTGTAGCTTTCTCATATGCAGTCTGGCATGGGGGACCAGGATTATGCAGGATGCCAGGAAGCCCCAGGCCTGCAGTACTTTCCTTGCTGTTAGTTTGTTCTGCTTTGTTAATGCCAAGAAGTAAAGAGGAAGTTGTTCTTGTTTTTCTGCAGTTAGGAATGCCATCTGTTTTACTGTGTCCATTTCTGCACCCAAGAATGTTCTTGTTTGGGATGGTATCAGTCTTGACTTTTTTAAATTGACTGTGTATCCCAGGGCTTGTAGTAAGCAAATGACTCTTTGTAAGTCTTGTGTCAGCTTGCTTTTGTTGTCCGCTTGTATCAGGCAGTCGTCCAGGTATGGATAAATTTGGATTCCCTGAAGCCTGCAATGAGCGATTACTGATGCCAGGCATTTCGTGAACACTCTGGGCACAGTAGATAAGCCAAAGGGCAATGCTGAGAATTGATAATGCTCTGATCCTGCAACAAATCTGAGGTATCTTCTGCAATTTGGTTGTATGGGGACGTGCAGGTATGCCTCCTTGAGATCTAGAGTTACCAGCCAATACTCCTTGCCCAGCATGGGAAGAAGTTGCTGTAGGGTCAGCATTTTGAATTTTGGAACAATGATGAATGTGTTTAAGGCGGACAGGTCGAGAATAGGTCTCCAACTTTTCTCTTTTCTTGGTACTAGGAAGAGTCTGGAGTAAAATCCCTTGCCCTGTTCTGTAGGTGGTACCCTTTCCACAGCTCTCATCTTTGTTAATTGAACTATTTGTTTTAGAGCTTCTGTCTTTGATTTGGTGGTAGGTTTGGCATTCCTCTTTTACTGGTAAGGTGTGGAAGTGAAACCTGTAGCCTTGGTCTATAGTTTGCAAAATCCACTTGTCTCTTGTGATATAGTGCCAGTTTTTTGAAAATAAGGCTAATTTTCCGCCTAAGGGTGCTGCTATTTGTTCCCTGGTAGGCGGTGTGAGGGCCAAGTCACTGTGATTGTCCTGTTGCAGTGGCAGTGGTTGTATCTGTGCCTCGTTGGTTATTGCCTTGCCACTGGCGTCCCCTGTAGGCACCCCCTCTGGATTGATTTCTGCCTCTGGAATGCCTATTTCTGCCTCTCTGAGTTTTAGAGGAGTCTGGAAAGGACCAATTTTTGGAAGGCCAGTTCCTGCTAAACCTTGGGGGCTGAACCTGTAGGAAATCTTTAACTGTTTGTACAGATTTTGCCTTCTCTTCCATTTTCTTCATTACTTGTTGGGCAGGAGAACCAAATAGACTGACCTTATCCATAGGAGCATCTAATAGCTTTGCTTTAACATGATCCGGCAAGACCTGTTCTTTCAACCATGCATGCCTTCTTATAACTGTGCCAGTCATGGCTGATCTAAATGAAGCCTCCAGTGCATCATAGCCACATTTTAAAGAATGGTCACTAATCTGCTGAATGTTATTCACCATTTCTAGAACATAAACATATTTCTTATCTAAGGAATCATCAGAGGACAGTTTCTTAGTTAACTGATCAAGCATAAACTCTTGGTATTAGATCACATGAAACTGACAGTTCAAAGCTCTAGCTGAGAGAGTAGCAGAGGTGTATACTTTTTTACCCCATCTCTCTAAGGACCTGGATTCCCTTTCAGAAGGGAGAGGGTTTTTCGCTGAGGTCGAAGCTACTGCCTTAGGCCCCTGGGAGATAGTCTCAGGATCTGCAAAAGGAGCCTTGTATAAGTGGTGATGAGTGTCCGGTACCCTGTAAAACCTATCGGGCTTAGCAGGGGCTGGAGGTAAGGTATCAGGAGCAGTGCAAACATCATTAAATGCATCATCCACAACAGGAAGAACTGGAGGTATAGCTAAGGGCCTATGTTGCGGTAAGTGTAAAAGGTCCTAAGCCTTTTCCTTGAATCTGAGAAATCTTGTCCCTGCCATTGGAATTGCTCTCTCATGGCATGTAAGGTTTCCCCAAAGGAAAATTCCTCTGGTGGAGAGGCAGAAGGAATAGATTCTTCAGCATCGGAATCTTCATAAGTAGAAAAAGGAGCCTCTGGATGGTCTGTATTGTCTGTATCATCAGAAGAGTCATCTGAGGACACTAGCTCAGGGGGCTCTGCTCTAGGTCTCTTTTCTGGAGGTTGAGAGGCCCTGTCTGGGTGAGATTGGGATCCCCTCATTAAAGAGATGAGATCCTCTGCCAGAGTAAGCATTTGGGAACTGGAACTGGGCCTGTGAGAGGGGGGCTTAACAGGCACAGACTTAGCAGTTTTGGCTGCTTTTGCCCTGGCAAAGGCCTTTATAGACATGGCTGCAGGAGGCCTAGCAGCACCACGTGCTGGGGTAGAGACATCCAAAGGGATGGTGTCCGATAATTCTGGAGAAACCACATTAGCAGGCAAAACTTTAGAGGCCGATTCAACTAGGGTAGAAGGGGCCTCGGTAGTAGTCATGGATTCGGCTGTAGATTGACCCGTTTGCTCGGTTTCGGCCGAAACCGAGACACTCGCGGTTTGCTTAACCGTGGTTTCAGCCGAAACTGCGGACCGCGAGTGTCGGTCCTTTTCTTTGCGTTTTTTAACAATTTGAGAAGTCGGAGGATCCGACGGCATAATGTACACAAAATCTGAGCCGAAAAACTGTTCAGCAAACTCCGACCGATGCCTAAGCGTTCGTCGGTTGAAGGAAGCACAGGCTATACAAGCTGCTACGTCGTGGTCTGGGCCTAAACAAGGTAAGCAGTAAGAGTGGAAATCTTTATGAGGTATTTGTTTCCCACAAGTTAAACAGTTATTCACTTTTTCTGACATCGGCTGAGGCAAGAAAGAGTCCCCAACAGGGTACTTAGCTTTTTAGAAGTCTTCGAAGTAGTATTCGGTAGTAGTAATCTCTGGATCTGACCGACCGGCACTTGCGAACAGCTTCTGCTTCGGGCGCCACGCGGCAAGAAAGACTGAGGAAAATGGCGTCGGCTGATGCCTTTATACCCGAAGACCAGCAGAGATGACGTCTGGTGAAGTGCGACACCAGCCGAGGCCAGACCCAGACTTTGGAATCCGGCCAACCGAAGGGCTGCCTGATGACAGGACAACCCATTTGTAAGGACTGCAGATGCATCCTTGAAGGACATCAGGGTACTGCAGGACCTGGGTGCAGTGCCAAAAGGTAGGCAAGGCAGGAGACAAGGTCAAAGCTCCTTTGATGCCTCTGACTGTGACTGAGGAGCTATTTCAGGGAGTAGCCATGAATATTGTGGGGGCCTCTTGAGTACCCAAGTTCCACAGAGAAGTATATCCTCGTGGTAGTTGATTATGCCACTGGATACCCTGGGGCAGTGGCTCTGTCCTCCATCGAAGCAGAAAAATTGGAAAATGCTTTGCTAGAGATTTTCAGCAGGGTAAATTCTCCAAGAGAAATACTGACTGACAGAGGCACCAATTTCATGTCATACCTGCTGGCTTGTCTGTGGAACCACTGTGTGTTGAAGTACCTTAAGACCAGCCCCTACCATCCCTAGACTAATGGTCTTGTGGAGAGGTTAAATTCTACACTAAAGACCATGCTACTGGTATTTGCAGACCAATTTAGGAGAGAGTGGGACTAATATTTGTCCCATCTACTGTTTGCTTACAGAGAGATACGCCATGAATACACATTGAGCCAGAGAGTATGCTGTGGGGCAGAAGGTTATGGTTCTCATTCCCATTAGACAAAATAAGCTGCAGGCAGCTTGGGAGGGACTCTTCAAAGTGGTAAGGAAGGTCAGTGATGTTAACTACATGGTAGAACTGCCAGGCAAGAGCCAGGGGCACAATTGTACATGTTAACACCATGGCAGGGAGGCCCTTGTGCTACGTATTTACACTAGTAGGTAAGGAGGAGTCTGAGGTGGATCTATGGCTACAGTGAGCCAGTCAGCAAAATGTCAAGCTACTAAGGTGGAGCCTGGGGTTGCAGGCATATATGACAGTGCAGCACCATACTGGGGCTAGCAATGCCAATGCAGATGGGTTCTCAAGATAGGGCATGGAGTAATGTATTCCCAGATAGTCTCATTCCTTTCAGGCAATGTTTCTCAGGGGGCACTTGAAAAACTAGCCCGAGTCTTCAAAGGGGTATGTATGTATGATAGGAGGCACTGCCAGCCATGCCGGGAGAAGTAGGGCAGTGGATGTATAACTTGTGCCTACACAGCTAGCTGGAATTTTGTAAAGAATGTTATGCCATTTGTGTATCAAACTGATTTGTACAGATGATTGTGTTTAAAAATGTATTTGTAAAGTTGCTTGTGTTAAAATGTATCAACAGATGTATGTGATATCATTCTGTGCAGAAATAATGTTTTAATATTAGAGGAGACTGAAGTCTCAGGGGCAGTCTGTTCCTGGAAACCTGACTAGAAGGACCCTCACCCACATCATCTTGCCTTGTGGTACTAAGCAACTTAAATAGGGAACAATAATTATTTTAATCAATCAGGAACAGAGAGTGAGACAAGCTAAATACTGTTTTTCTGTATCTGTGTGAAACTTTCCATCTGTGTTATTTTTGATATTTTGTGTGGCTAAAACTCTGATGTTTACTGTAAATAGCTATTTAGTATTTTCCTGTTCTTTTTTATTTATTATTAAATATATTTAAACCTTTCATTGTGGCTGGTCCTTTTTAGAAAATATTTAAGCTTTGTGAGTACTTACAATTTTTTGGTGATAACTGGCCACTCCTGAAGCCTGGCTGTTTGATCATTACCATTTGTATTAATATTAATTTCACACAGTATAATTGGATACACTTTTAAGAACCTTATAGTAACTGACTGGTGGCAGTAAATGTACCTTATAGTCTGGGAAAAGTTGGTAGAGCAGGTAATCTGTGCCAGCCTTTCACAGGTGTGTGTGTGTGTGTGTGTGTGTGTGTGTGTGTGTGTGCACGCGTGTGTGAAAATTAAAGCTCAAAGACTGTGTGTGTGTGTGTCAGCTACTTGGAGCACAGACACAAGCACTGGTTTCACAGACAGGGTACTGAACACAGCTTTGCCAGTGGGGAGTTTTACTGGGGACCTGGAGGGAGACAGAGAAACCCAGACCCTGGGATGAGTGTGTTCCCTGTGTACTCTTAAGGGAAATTGTGCTTGATGCAGAGAGGTCTGCATCTGGAAACACTGAGTGTAGCCATTTGTATTCCAAGTCAACGTCCCTCTCCAGTGTTAGTGGTGAGGATTCAGGCTCCTTGATTACTAGCCCAGAGTGGAGACATCACAGTAGGTTTATGGGAAGACATCAAAATATGAGACGGGAAGAGAGCATTGGTTGTCTGGTTATCAATGGAATTGGAGAAGCCAGGCAGTCAGCCTGAGGTTTGCCAAGTCTGGGGGTATCATGCCTGTTGGGTGAGACAGAAGGTCTGGAGTTGGATCCAGAAATCAAGGTGGTTGAATCAGGTGAGGCCAAAGAAAGGGAAACCAAATCTGTTGAAGTCAATATGGGGCAATTAAGATGACTTTGCTCTTCAACCTGGAAGCTTTCTGAAGGAAGTTGGGAATTAAAGGAATGGGCAGATACATGCACAGGAGACCAATCATGATGTAGAGCATCTGTCAGAGATTCTCCCTCTGAGGGGGATTAGGGCAAAGTAGCTGCTGCACTTGTTTGGGGGGAAGTGAATAGATCACAGCAAGGCTGGCCCCACTGAAGGAAGATCTTGTCCACAATTTTCTTGTTGAGGGACCATTCATGGTATAGAAGAATGTACCTGCTCAATTTATCTGCTATCACATTGGATTTTCCCAGAATGTGCATTGCTAAGAGAAAGTGGTTGCAAGAAATCACCCATTGCCACACAATGAGACCTTCTTGACACAATGGGTAAGATTTGTTTCCTCCATGTTTGTTGATGTACCAGGCCACTGTCATACTGTCAGATTGTATTGCAATGGTCCCTAGGGGACGAGCATTCTGGAATGCTTGCAATGCTAACAGCACTGCTGTCATCTCTAGGACATTTATATGCAATTTGACCTCCTCAGGAGACCAGATGCCTTGGACTGTCATCCTCAGATAATGCCCCCCACCCTAGCTGGGAAGAGTGCATGGTCACCATGCCCTTGGGCTGAAGGGGAATGAATGGATGGCCTTGAAGAACTTGATCTGAATGAATTCACGATTTTAGGTCTCTTATGCAAATGTGACTGATTCTTATCTGGAAAGACATAGAATGGCAAGGAATTGACCATTGAGTAGCTAGCATCCACTGAAGAATTCTCATGTGAAATCTGGCTAGTAGTACTAATGTTATTGCTGCCGCCATTGATCCTTGGGCTTGAAGGACCAGACAGGCCAAAATCATGGAGTTGTAGATTATCTTTTTGGCTTGTGACCTTATTGTTTTCACACTTGATAGTGACAGGGATGCAATGTCTGTTTTCATATTGAGAATTGCTCCTATACACTCTAGGTTCTGGGTTGGCTGTAGATGAGATTTCTCATAGTTTATAGTAATTCCCAGAAGACAGTAAGTCTGGAGAACCTGGTCCTTTGCCAATAAGAGTTGTTGCCTGTTTGAAGTAGGTATGAGTCAGTCATCTAGGTATGGAAACACTTGGAATCCCTGCAATCTGAGGTAAGCTGCCACAACTGCCATGCATTTGGTAAACACCCTGGGGGCTGTGGTGAATCTAAAGGGCAATACTCTGAATTGGTAATAACTGGCTCCCAGCCGGAAGCATAAATACCTTCTGGACAATCTGTTCATCTTTATATGATACTTTCAGGATGGGTACCATTGAGCACATCCAGTTATCCATCCCCAAAAAGGGGAGAATGGACCGAACAGTGACCATCTGAAATTTGGTTCTTTGAACTGAGTTGTTTAGGTCAGTGAGATCCAGTACTGGTCTCCAGTCCCCTGTTTTCTTTGGCACTAAAAAGAACCCTGAGTAAGTTCTGGATTCCATCTGGTCTGGCGGAACCTGTTGGATGACACTTTTTTCTAGCAGCTTTCATATTTAAATTGCTGCTTGTTCCTCTGACTGGGTGAAACAGCAGGGATTTTTCTTGAAAGTGGAGGTGGAAGGGAAAAGGGAAAAGGGTATTATATACCCTCTGGAAATAATCCTTTCCACCCAAGTATCTTCTGTTACAGTGACCTAGGCTCTCTGGTGCAGGGATAATCGTCCCCAGAGGTGGACAACCGGGCCTCCTTTCAGGAGTGCTGGCAGGGTTTGTCAATGAATCTCTGAAACCCTGGTTCTGTGGGCCATTTCTGCTGTGTGGGCAGCGGCATCCATTTGAGTTCCCTCCTCTGCCTCTGGGGGATCCTCCTCTATGTGTGCCTTGGCAGGGACCCAGAGACGTTTTGAACCACATTTTCTGACCATCTCCCTGATTCCTTGAAAAGGTTTGTTAAGGGGTCAAAAATGCACACCCATGGCAGACACTGTCTTTCCATCCTTCTCACACCTGGATAGACTGTCCTTTACATTGGGGACAAATAAAGGGGTATTGATGAAAGAGGACTTGAAAGGCTCCAGAAACTCACAAAGGCTCATTCAAGCACATCTCCCTATGGAAATGCCTGAACCTGCTGCTCTTGAGGTTCCCTCTGCTACATTTGAGCTCAAACTCTTGGAAGAATTGGATATGGACTGAAAGGTAATCCGCTGGGAAGTTACGGAGGCCTGAACTTCCTCAGAAACAGCACCCAAAAGGGTAATTGATAACTCCTTAATCAAATCCTCTGTAATCTGGTAAAATGTGCCAAGTAGTTGAGAGACATCAGTGCAGAAGTGGATGAGGTGTATACACACCTCAAAAATCTATCAATTGCCTGTGACTCCCTTTTGGGGGGGATGGACAATGGAACTTTCTTCAGAGAGTTCCTTCCTGGTGGCAGCTGCAATGACCATGGCATCAATAAGAACTCTCTTACTACAGAAAGTGCAGTTGTGTACACTTACCATAAATGTAGATGTTCAAGTGTACTCACTGTTGCAGTCATCACATTTGGGTTATCCCTGCCAGGGTAGCCCTCAGTCGGCCTGAATACCAGAGGCTTAGTATTTCTGCATCAGTTGCTGTCGCTTCAGGACTGACATCAGGTCATCAGTAGTATAAGGTAAGGTAGCAGACAACATTGCATCAGATTTTCTTGCACTAACTGTCAGGAGCCCCCATGTGGGAGCCAGGATATGGTGGAAGAACCCACCAGTATAAAGTAAATACCAAAAAGTTTCTTGTAATGAGAGAGAGAGAGAAAGGGGGATGGAGGGGAGGTAAACCAGGACTGCAACAGTGAATACACTCAAACATCTACATTTATAGCAAGTGTACACAACTGTAATATGTTCTTCATGTTTCACTGTTGCATTTATCACATTTGGGTTGATTCCCAAAGCTGAGAAAAAGGGTGGAGGCAGTCAAGAAGACTGGGGACTGGCTAGGATGCCCTGCAAGACTGCAGTGGCAAAGCCTGCCCTAGATTTGGAGAAGATAGGCAGGTGGTAATGCTTGGTGAAGGTATGAACAGATGTCCATGTTGCAGCTTCCAGGATGTACCTGGTGGGGACTCCTCTGAGGAAAGCTGTAGAGGTGGAGGTTGCTCTGGTAGAGTGAGTTCTGACCCCTTTAGGGGGATGTTTCCCGTGTTGCTTGTAGCAGAAATGGATGCAGTGTGCTATCCATTTGGAAATGGTTTGTTTTTATATGGCTTTGCGCTCTGCTCCTGCAGCAAAGCTGACTAACAACTGATCTGTCTTTCTGAATGATTTAGTCCTGTCTAGCTAGAATCTGAGCTGTTTGTGCACATCTAGAGAGTGCAATATTCTTTCCCCCTTGTTTTGTGGGTTAAGGAAAAAGGTGGACAAATGAATGGATTGGTTGAGAGCCACACTGGACTTCACTTTTGGCATGAAAGATGGGTTAATCCAGAGGGAGACCCTGTCAGCATGGAAAATGATAAAGGGCTCTACAGCCATTAGTGCTTGTAGCTCAGATACTCTTCTTGCTGAAGTGATGGCCAGAAGCAAGGCTGTCTTCCATGAGAGAAACTTTAATTCTGCTGAAGCTGCTGGTTCAAAGGGGGGGGGGCTGGATGAGTTTTCTTTAACATAAAGTTTAGATCCCAAGCTGGGGTAGGTGCTCTTCTGGGTGGCCTCAAGTTGCTAGCCCCTCTGAGGAACTGTTTGATGGCAGGTGCGAGAAAAGAGGTTGCTCAGTGCTGAAATGAGCAGAGATATCAGATGCATGAATTTTAACAGAGGAAAATGATAGATCACTGTGTAGTAGGTCAGCTAGGTAATTCAGGATGAGAGGTAGGAAGGGCTGTGCTGTATCGGCTCCCTTAGTCTGGATTCAGGTGCAGAACCTTTTCCATTTGTCAGCATAAGATATTCTAGTGCTAGAGCATCTGGCCTCACTTATAACATCTAGAACCGGTTTACTGGGATTGGCAGCTTATAAAGTGATCAGGGAATAAGCCAGGCTGCCAAATTGAGGTTCTGCAGTTGGGGATGCATTAATTCTCCTTCCCTCTGGGTCAGAAGTGTTGGCATCTGAGGGAGATGCCATGGTGGCAGGGGACAGGCTGTGCAGCAGTGGGTACCAGTGCTGGCATGGCCAGTCTGGGGCAATCATGATTGTCCTTGTTTTTTTCCTCCTTTATTTTGAGCAGTACCCTGGTAATAGTGGGGGAAATGCACAGACTGAGAGGTTAACCCACTGGAAAGATAGAGATTCCACTTTCCAGGCCCTGCAGTGAGGCTCCTTGGTGTAGAACTTGCTGAGCTGATGGTTGGAGTGGGAAGCAAAGAGGTCTACCTTCGGGGTGCCCCATTTCTGTGTTATTAGGGTGAAAGTTCTTTGGTTTAGCTGCCACTCATGTGGGTCCAGAAGATTTCTGTTTAAGTTGTCTGCCAGAGAGTTCAGAGAGCCTGGCAGGAATTGTGCTAACAGGTGTAGTTGCATGGCTGAGACTGTGTGCCAAATGGTCATGGCGAGCCTGCATAGAGGGTACGAGTGAGTCCCTCCCTGCTTTTTGATATGCCACATCATTGTGGTGTTGTCTGTATTGATCAGTAGAGCCTCTAGAGAGAGAAGGGGTCTGAAGGCTGTCAAGCATGCTGGACAGCTAACATCTCTTTGGTTGATGTGCAGATGTATTTGATGTGGGCTCCATTGGCCCTGTATGCACCTGCCGTTCAGGTGTGCACCCCAGGCATAGCCTGATGCATTTGTTGTGAGGGTCTGTGTGGTGATAAGGGTAGTCCCTTGTTGTGGTAGCATGCTGCTGCCCACCAAAGGAAATCTTTCCTTAGACAAGGTATCATTGGTATAAGAGTTTCCAGGTCTTGAGAGTGTTGATACCAAAGGCTTTTTAGGTACCACTGAAGTTTCCTCATATGCAGTCTGGCACATGGAATGAGTAGAATGCAAGATGCCATGAACCCCAGAGCTTGCAGGATTTTCCTTGCGGATAACTGGGGTCTGGTGGCTAGTAGAGAGAAACAGGTTCTCTGGTAAGTTTGCTTTTCTGGTGTAAGGAATGCCATCTGGGATGCTCTGTCCAGGCTTGCTCCCAGAAATATAATTTTTTTTTGTGGGTACTAGTTTGGATTTCTTTTCATTGACAGTGTACCCTAGGGAGGTCAGCAGGCCCTTTACAAACGCCAGGTGCTTGAGCAGCTTTTCCTGACTATCTGCCTGAATTAAGCAGTGAGCAGCTTTTCCTGACTGTCTGCCTGAATTAAGCAGTCATTTAAGTATGGGCAAATTTGAATATTTCTTTGCCTGCAAAAAGCAATGGCGGGAGCCAGGCATTTTGTCAAAACTCTGGGAGCAGTAGATAAGCCAAAGGGAAGTGCAGAGAAATGAAAGTGTAGAGATCCCTCCCTGAAATGTAGATACATCCTGCATGATTCCCTGATTGGGATGTGTAGGTAAGCCTCTTATAGGTCTAGGGTGGCTAGCCAGGCATCCTTGGACAGCATAGGTAGTAGTTGCTGAAGGGTGAGCATTTTGAATTTTAGTATCACCAGGAAGGTGTTTAGAATGGATAAATTGAGGATGGGGTGCCAGGTGCCCTCTTTTCTGGGTACCAGGAAGAGCCTGGAGTGGAAACCTTGGCCTATCTGTTCTGCAGGAACGTGCTCTATTGAACTCATGGAGTGCAGGGAAAGGACTTGATTTATGGCCTCTGCCCTTTGGTTTGGAGGTAGATAATGGGAACCCTTTTGGGGTTGGTAAAGTGTGGAAAGAAAATTTGTACCCTGGGACACTATGTTGAGGACTCAGCGGTTGTTGGTAATGGTGAACCAGGTGATTGCATGGAAGGAGAGTTTTCCGCCCAGGGGCCAGTGCAGGTGTGGAGAGTCATTGAGAGTTCTTACCATGGGGGGGGGGGGGATTTGCACTCCCTGGTTTAGAAGTGGTGGTACTCCATTGCTTTGATCTCTGCATTCCCTGTGGCTGTTGTCTGGGGGGTCTGCTTCCCCGGGGTCTGGGCTGAACTGACCTGGAGGAGGCAGGAAAGGACCAGTGTTTGGAGGGGCAATGCCTACTGAACCTGGGTGGCTGGACCTGCAGGAAATCCTTAACTGTCTGCATAGATTTAGCTTTTTCTTCCATCTTTTTTTTAAGACCTCCTCTGCCTTGGTGCCAAATAAGTTGTCTTTGTGCAAGGGTGCATCCAATAGTTTAGATATGACATGGTCTGGCAAGGGCTGTTCTTTAAGCCAAACATGTATTCTAAGGACAGAACCGGTGACTGCTGCCCTGCAAGACACTTCTAGGGCATCGAAACCACAGTGTAATGTGTGCTTAGTTACTTGACTTGCAGAATGCATTAAGTCTTGCAATTTTCTGCACAAGCAGGAAAAGTTGATTTTTTTGTTTGAGAAGTTCCATGGTAGGCTGCTGGAATTTTAGCATATGGAGCTGACAACTTAGTGCTCTAATAGCAAAGCAAAGGAATACACTTTTTTACTTCATCTGTCTAATGCTCAGGAATCCCTATCTGATGGGGTGGGATTCTTAGCAGAAGTTGCTTTAATTCCTTTAGGCCCTTGGGAGATAACCTCAGGATCAGCAGTAGGATTTTTGAAAAGAAATTTGTGAGAGTCAGGGACTCTGTAATACCCGTCAGATTTCCTGGGAGCAGGAGGAAGGGTGTCAGGAGTTAAACTAGAATGCATGAAAACATCATCCAAAACATCCAGTACAGGTGGAATGGCCAGGGGTCTGTGCTGTGGAAGATCTAAAAATTCCCTGAGTCTCTTTTTAGACTGAGGGTAGTCCAGACATTTCCATTGGAAATGCTCCCTTAAAGTATGAAGGGTTTCCCCAAAGGAAAAATCTTCGAGTGGAGAGGCTGAAGGAATGGATTCCTCTGTATCAGAATCCCCATAAGCAGAGAGGGGTTGCATGTCTTCATATTCAGAGGCATCGGAGTCATCGGACTCCTGTTCAGATAAGACTACTGGGGACATATCTCTATCTTTTGGAAGGGGTAGCTTGGCTTCCCCTGATCAATATTATAAGGTCTTCCTTCATTTTAATCATTTGAGACTGAGGCAAGGAAGCAGGTGCCTGAGATGGGGTGATCGGTTTCTTGGGTGTGGTTTGTACCCTGGGCCTTAGAAACTCGGTAGTTTTTGAAAGAACAGAAGATGCGAAAGAAGTCATTGGCTTGTGTTGACAATTGGTACTGCAAAGTACTTCCTCGGAAGCCGGTGCCTGCTCAGTAGCTCTGGACCCATCCAAGGTAGAGACAACCCCAGGATCCTTAGTCGATGAAGAGTTTTGCGGCATACCGGACTCTGAAAGGGTCTCGGTAGTGGCCTGCGAATCCATAGAAGCGGGCATTAGGGGCTGTGAAAGCACCTCACTGAGGACCAGAGAACTGACGACTAGCTTAACGGAAGCGTCGTCAGTAGGTTTGGACCTGTGTGGTCTGTCTCTGTCTTTATCCTTAAGTTTTTTTGGAAGATCTGATGTCAGATGGCTTACTGAAGACATATCGG
Source organism: Protopterus annectens (assembly GCF_019279795.1). Taxonomy (NCBI): domain Eukaryota; kingdom Metazoa; phylum Chordata; order Ceratodontiformes; family Protopteridae; genus Protopterus; species Protopterus annectens. The sequence goes on along the minus strand of NC_056743.1, from coordinate 1,566,908,365 downwards.
AAATCAAGGACTGAGCGAAAATATCTAGCTACAATAAGGGCCCAACGACGTATAGTTATGTCATTGAACAAAGCACAAAAGTGACAGCGGGGGACGCTGTGGTCTGGGTCTAAGCAAATGACGCAGTAAGAATGAAAGTCTCTGTGTGGTATTTGCTTTCCACATGTGAGACAATTGTTAACTTTTTCTGACATCAGTTAGAGCAAGAAAAAAGGATCCCCAATGGGGTACTTAGCTTTAGAAGACTTCAACTTCAATTCAGAAAACGAAACTCAGGTGGCGGCCGACCGGCATTCGTGCAAACTGCTTCTACTTTGGGCTCCTCAGCAAGAAAGACTGGTGTAATGATGTCGGCTGCCTTACTTTATACTACTGACAACCTGATGTCAGTCCTGAAGTGACAGCAACCGACACAGAAACACTAAGCCTCTGGTATTCGGGCCGACTGAGGGCTACCCTGACAGGGATAACCCAAATGTGATGACTGCAACAGTGAAACATGAAGAACATCTGCCTGTCTGCAGGTGGTGCCATTATCCTATCCAGTCTCTGAGGAATGGGTTTCTGTGGTGTCTGGATCCTTCCATGCCCACCGTGAGATCATGTCAATGAGCTCATCAGCCGTGGGCAGAGTCACCCAGGAGGTAGAGGGTCCAGCACCAAAAGCCTCCAGGAGAACAGATTCCTCAGACATTGGGTTACTGGGCATCCAGCCACCTGTTTAAGGATTTTCAGGATGTCTCCAAACGAGACATCTTCAGGAGGTGACCATGGGGACCCATATCCCCTTCATCAAAATCCATATGCTCGGTGATGGATTCTTCCTGGGAATCAATGTGCTTCCTCTTGCACATCCTCTAGGGGGAAGTATCTGAAGTGGCAATTAACATTCTCTGAGAGGGAGCCTGGGGATTTTGTACTGGCTGTCCCAGTGAATGAGAAGGTGAGGCTCCGAGTGCTGAGTCATCATGGTGGAAGACACCAGTTCTGAGGGGGAAGGTTTCATCAGAACTGCCGGAGCAGAAAAGACCCCACCCCCCTGCAGCCTCAAAGGCCAAGCTGCCCAGAGGAGAAGAAGAGGACATCGAACCTGAGAAGACATGCTTCTGGATCACAGCCCCCCCCCCTGTTCTGAGGGCAAGACCTCTGAGGTGGAAGCCAGAGCCAAGTTGTCCAGAGTTGAGGCTCTGAGGTGCAGAGACATTTCCAAAAAACTCAGAGTTGAATGCAATACCTCAGATAAAACAGGCAGACTACGGTTCCGGGACCTCTCTAGATTTGAAGGAACTGGAGCTTCCAGGGATGACTTTGGATCTGAGGGTAAGGATATCCTTGGATATGAGACTGACAGGTCCGGAATACTTGGACCCAGAGACTCTGATGTTACAGTAGTAGTCAGAGGAGGAACCTGTAAAAGGGGTGTTGAAGACATTAAGATCTCCTGACTGAGAGGGGTAAGAGCTGAGGGAAAGTACAGTTGTGTACACTTACCATAAATGTAGATGTTTGAGTGTATTCACTGCTGCAGTCATCACATTTGGGTTATCTGCCTGCAGGTAACCTTCAGCCGGCCTGAATACCAGAGTCTTTGGATTTCTGCGTCGGATGCTGTCGCCTCTTCCATGATGTCAGGGGTATAAAACATGCAGCCGATGCCATTACATCAGTTTTTTTTGCCCCAAATGTCAAGTGCTCCCACAAAGGGAAGCAATTAAATGGTATAATGAACCCCCATCAAAAAGCAAATAACACAGGAAAATATAAATATACCAACCAGAAAGAGAGGTAGAGCCCATAGAAGTCAGGGGGCTGGAGGGAGGGTAACCAGGTCTGCAACAGTGAATACACTCGAACATCTACATTTATGGTAAGTGTACACAACTGTACTATGTTCTTCATGTTTAACTGTTGCAGTCATCACATTTGGGTTGATTCCCAAAGCTAAGGAAGGGAGGAGGAAGTTAAAGAGCATTAGGGCCAGCTGTTAATCCCTGCAAGACTGCAGTGGCAAAACCAGCTCTGGATTTAGAAAGGACAGGCAAGTGGTAATGCTTGGTGAAGGTATGTACAGAGCTCCAGGTGGCAGCTTCTAGGATGTCGCTGGTAGGGACCCATCTGAGAAATGCCACAGAGGTAGATGCAGCCCTGGTGGAATGTGATCTTATCCCCTGTGGGGTAGGTTTGCCATGGTGCTTGTAGCAGAAATTAATGCAATTGGCTACCCATTTTGAAATGGTTTGCTTTGAAATGGCCTTCCCCTCTGCCCCTGCAGCAAAGCTAACTAGCAACTGCTCAGATTTTCTGATAGGCTTAGTCCTGTCCAAATAGAATCTAAGTTGTCTGTGCACATCCAGAGAGTGCAGTATTCATTCCCCTTTGTTTAGTGGATTAGGGAAAAAAGTAGGTAAGTGAATGGACTGACTTAGGGCCACAGAAGACACCACCTTGGGCATAAAGGAAGGAAGGATTAGTCCTGAGGGAAACCCTGTCCGCATGGAAGATAATGAAGGGTTCCACTGCCATGAGGGCCTGTAATTCAGACACTCTTCTTGCTGAAGTGATGGCTAGCAGGAAGGCTGTTTTCCAAGAAAGGAATTTCAACTCTGCTGTAGCAGCTGGTTCAAAGGGGGGAAGAGTGCACTTTTCCAATACAAAGTTAAGGTCCCAGGCTGGAGTGGGAGCTCTCCTAGGGGGTCCTAAATCTTTGGCCCCTCTAAGGAATTGCTTTAGCAAGGGGTGAGAGAAGAGGGGTGGCTCAGTATTATAATGTGCAGAAATGGCAGAGGCATGAATTTTAATTGATGAGAAGGATAGGCCCCTGTGGAGCATTTCTGTTAAGTACTGTAGAATATGAGGTAAGCTGGGCACCATTGTGCCCATTTCCCTGAGCCAGGCTCCAGGAGCAGTATCTTTACCACTTTTCAGCATAGGATTTTCTAGTACTAGGCCTCCTTGCCTCCAGAATGACATCCAGTACCTGCTTACTGAGGGATGCTAAGGGAGAGCTCAAGGAATAAGCCAGGCTGCAAGGATCAGGGTTTGAAGCTGAGGGTGCAGAATCTGGCCCACCTGCTGGGACAACAGGGAAGGGGTCTGAGGCAGGTGCCATGGTTGTAGCAGTGTCATACTGCGCAAGAGGGGGGTACCAGTGCTGGCGTGGCCAGTCTGGTGCAATCAGTATTGTCCTTGGCTTGTCCCGTTTGATCTTTAGTAGAACCTTCGAGAGGAGAGGCAGAGGGGGAAAGGCATAAACTGAGGCTTTCCCAAGTAAAGGACAGGGATTCCACTTTCCAAGCTTGGCTGTGGGGAGTTCTTGTGCAGAATTTGTGCAATTGGTAGTTCTAAGGGGAGGCAAACAGGTCTACCTCTGGTGTCCCTCATTTGTTCTTCAAGAGGTTGAATATTTTGAGTTCTAGTTTCCATTCGTGTGGGTCCATGAGATTTCTGCTTAAGTTGTCTCCCAGTGAATTGAGTTTGCCTGGCAGGAATTGAGCTTGCAGGTGTACTTGGTAGCTCAAGGCTGTACTCCACAGAGTCATGGCTAGTCAACAGAGGGGGTACGAGTGAGTTTCCCCCTGCTTGTTTATGTACCACATAACTGTGGTGTTATCTGTCTTTGCCAATAGTTGTTCTGAAAGAATACGGTCTTTGAAGGCTGTCAGAGCATTCTGTACAGCTAACATTTCTTTTTGATTGATATGCAGGTGCATCTGTCTCGGGGTCCATTTGCTCTGAATGCACTGTCCTGCCATGTGAGCCCCCCATACATAGTCTGATGCGTCTATTGTTAGGGTTTGGGCGGCAGGGGGTAGAATGAAAGGGAGTCCCTTATTGTGGTAGCAAGCCTATGCCCACCAAAGGAACTCCGTCTTGATACAAGGAATGATAGAAATCATTGTTTCCAGGTCCTGAGAATGTTGACACCACAGGCTTTTTAGATACCATTGTAGTTTCCTCATATGCAGTCTCACATATGGAATTAGTAAAATGCAAGAGGCCATGAACCCCAGGGCTTGCAGTATTTTCCTTGCAGATAGCTGGGGTTTTGTGGTCAATAGTTTAAAGTAGGTTGTCAGATAAACTTTTTTCTCTGGAGTGAGGAATGCCATCTGGGAAGTTGTGTTCAAGCTTGCTCCCAGGAATACAACCTGTTGGCAGGGTACTAGGTGAGATTTCTTTTCACTGATGGTGTACCCCAGTGAGGTTAGAAGTTTCTTTATGAATGCCAGATGTTGTAATAGCAAGTCCTGGCTTTCTGCCTGAATCAGACAATCGTCCAAGTATGGGTAAATGTGAATATTTCTCTGCCTGCAATATGCAATGGCTGGAGCTAGACACTTTGTGAATACCTTGGGCACAGTAGATAAGCCAAAGAGAAGCACAGAGAACTGATACTGCATGGAGCCTGCCCTGAAGCGTAGGTATTTCCTGCAAGATTCCCTTATTGGGATGTGCAAGTAAACTTCCTTTAAGTCTAGGGTTGACAGCCAGGCATCCTTGGCTAGCATGGGAAGAAGCTGTTACAGAGTTAGCATTTTGAATTTTGGAACTGCCAGAAAGGTGTTGAGAATAGAGAGATCCAGGATAGGACAGCAGGAGTTGTCTTTTTGGGTACCAGAAAAAGTCTTGAATAAAAACCTTGTCCCCTTTGTTCTGTTGGGACAGGCTGAATAGCCCTGATATTGAGAAGAGAGAGAACCTGCTGTTGGGCCTCCCCCCAATGATTTGGGGGTAAGTCTGGCCAACTATTTGTGCTTGGTAATGTGTGGAAGTGGAATCTGTATCCTTGGGAAATTATGTTCAAAACCCATTAGTCTTGGGTAATGAGTTCCCAGTTTTTTGTATGCATGGTGAGTTTTCCTCCTAAGGGAGCAGGTAGTAGAGCAGGGCTTGGAAGGGTTAAGGTTAAGTCATTGTGCCATTTTTCCATAGGGGGGTGGCTTACTACTCCCTGCTTTGGAGGTGGGAGCCACCCACTGCTTAGGTCTGTGCATAGCCTGACACTGTTGCCTAGGTGGTCTGCTGTTCCTGCATTTGGACTGAAAAGGCCTAGAAGGCACTGGAAAGGACCAATTCTTTGAAGGCCGATGCCTACTGAATTGAATCTGGGAGGCTGTACTTGTAGGAAATCTTTAACAGTTAGCAAAGATTTAGCTTTTTCCTCCATCCTTTTGAAGACGACTTCTGCTTTGCTGCCAAAGAGGCGGTCTTGGTTTAAGGGAGCATCCAGTAATTTAGCTTTTACATGATCTGGCAAGTTTTGTTCCTTAAGCCAAGCATGCCTTCTAAGTACAGACCCAGTGACAGCAGCCCTGCAAGATGCTTCTAAAGTGTCAAAACCACATTGCAAAGTATGATTACCAACTTGTTCTGCAGAATGCATTAAATCCTGTAATTGTGTGTGTTCAGTACAGTCGGGAATCAACATCATTTTCTGTTTAAGTGGCCCCATAACATGCTGCTGATACTTTAACATATGAAACTGGCAATTTAAAGCCCTAATGGTCAAAGTAGCAGAAGTGTATACCTTCCTACCCCATCTGTCTAAGGCTCTAGAATCTCTATCAGAAGGGGTAGGATTTTTTGGCAGTAGTAGCCTTAATGCCTTTTGGTCCTTGGAAAATGGTCTCTGAATCTGCAGAGGGATTCTTGAAGAGGAACTTGTGAGAGTCAAGTACTCTGTAATACCTGTCAGGTTTTCTGGGAGCTGGAGGTAAAGTGTCTGGGGAAAGGCTAGATTCCAGGAAGGCATCACCTACAATGTCCAGAACAGGAGGGATAGCTAAAGGCCTGTGTTGAGGTAGGAGTAAAAATTCTCTAAGCCTCTTTTTGGAGTCAGAGTAATCCTGGCTTTCCCAGCGGAAATGCTCCCTAAGACTGTGCAAGGTTTCACTGAAAGAAAAATCTTCTGGAGGGGAAGCAGAGGGAATAGAATCCTCTGCATCAGAATCCTCATAGGTAGATAAGGGCAAATCCTGGTAATCAGAAGGAGCAGAAATATCAGATTCCTGGTCAGAAGAATCAGAAAGAAAATCAGTTCTAGGTCTCTTAGGGAGGGGGAAGGCTGGCTTCCCCTAATTAAGGTAACAAGGTCTTCAGCCATTCTAAGCATTTGTTTTTTAGGCATATGGGCCTGAGCCTGCGGTTTGGTCGTCGGTTTTCTAGGCATGGTGCAAGTTTTAGGCCTGGATGAAAACGATGGCATCGGTTTAAAATGCAACTCTGTAGGCCTGAATACACCCTCAGAAACTGGTGCCTGCACAGTGGCTCCGGACCCATCCAAGGTAGAGACATCTGCAGGTTCCGTAGTCAAAGAAGCACCTCACAGCATACCAGACTCCGAATGGGTCTCAGTAGAGGCCTGCAAATCTGAAGTAGTGGGTATCAGAGGTTACGAACGTGCCTCACTGAGTACTGGTGGACTGGCAACTAGCTTAACAGAATCGTCGTCGGCAGTTTTGGACCTATGAGGTCTGTCTCTGTCTTTATCCTTACGTTTTTTCAGAAGATTGGTAGTTGGATGGCTTAATGAAGCCATTTTGGAGTACTGAGACAGAGTACAAAAGTAAACGGCTGCAAAGATAGCCCAACGATGAATAATTCAGGGGTTGAACAAGGCACAAAACCGACAGTGAGGGCCGTCATGGTCTGGGCCTAAACAGGGGATGCAGTACGAATGAAAATCTCTATGAAGTATTTGCTTTCCACAGGTAAGACGATTGTTAACTTTTACTGACATCAGTTGGATCAAGAAAAAGAATCCCCAATGGGGTACTTATCTTTTTTGAAGACTTTGGATCTGAAAATCGAAAACAAAAATTTCAGGAGTCGGCCAACCGTCACTTGCAAACTGCTTCTGCTTCTGCTTCGGGCACCGCATGGCAAGGAAGACTGGTGTAATGGCATTGGCTGCATGTTTTATACCCCTGACAACCTGACATCATGGAAGAGGAGATAGCATATCCGTCGCAGAAATCCAAAGACTCTGGTATTCAGGCTGGCTGAGGGCTACCTGCAGGCAGATAACCCAAATGTGATGACTGCAACACTGAAACACGAAGAACATCTCCAATTCATTCCTCAACACACATCTTCTTCGGTTAGGCTCTTGGAAGAATGAACAGAAAAGGTAGATTGAGATCTGGGGTGCTCTAAAAAGGGTGAAGGTACTGTATCTGGGACAGGGTTCAGGGAGGGAGGGAGAGTACCTTACTCTAGGTAAGGGTTTAAATGCCAATTTGGCTGATGTCAGACCTGAGAGAATATGATCTGATAACTTAGAACTTGTCGGATCCTGTTTGCAAGCAGCCGGATCTGAAACAGTCAGATTAGATGATTTTGCGACTTTCAGATTCATAGCTGACATAGGATATATAACTTTTAATTTCTTATGGTCTGGGGTTGAGACCAGATCTTTTGCCAGTCTTTTTCATGAAAAATCTGAGGTAGAAGATGAAGAGGAAGGCCTCGGAGAAAAGGATTTCTTCAACTTAGCCTTAAAGAACTACCTTCAGAAACAGCTTCTCTGAAAGATGAGGGAAGGCGGCCTTTCAATATCAGCTTTTTTTTTTTTTTCCAGTAAAGCTTGTGGATTGAAACTGGCATATAGAGCAGTCTTCTTGCAAATGAAAAAGGCCCAAACAATAAACCCATAAAGTGTGGGCATCTGAGAAAGGCAATTTATGCCCACACTTTATGCATTTTTTAAATCCTGCTGGCTTTTCTGACATGCTTAATAATTTACTGAAAACTATCTAAACAGAAGAAAGAGAACGGCTTTTTTTAGGAGGCAGAAGGAAAAAGGGAAAAATACCAGCAATGAGAACAAAGAATTACCAAGATAGAGTAAGAGATACTAACAGTATTCAGGAGTGTACACAAGTACAAATGATAGAAGAAAAATAGAAAATTGTTACTAAATAGATGGCAACAGAAAGCACATTGAGGTTTCAGACTAGAAAGGTATTCAGCAGTAAGGAAATAAATTATGTAAAAGATATAATTGTCACTTATCCCTACGAAGCTCGAGAGTAGTAGTAGACTACATCTTTTTGCAGGAGCAGCAAAGGAGATCTGAGGTAACTGGGGTTGGTGCATTATGGGTAAGGGAGACACTCAAGAGTTCTTGGTTGCCACGAGCTTTAGCAATGGTTGAGTCAGATCTGACGGATCAGATTTGAACCCCATCAGTTGAGGATAAAATGAAAATTGAGATCAGATTATTTGCTTCTTAAGCAAGGGAGATTTTAATTTAATCACTATGGGACAAGGATACATGGCTCCAGTGCAGCTGGTCTGAAGCACCCGGTGTGCTCTCTCGATCACAATGCTTTCTCATTGAATGCCTGTCCACCATGAATTGCTTGTAATTTTGCACCTCACTACATCGGATACATTGCTAAAATGTAGGTTTTCTCTCTGTTCCCTATATTAGAACTCCACATATTTTTCATTAATTTCTTTTTGTGTCATTTTCATCTTGACCAAGCACATGGTATGTTTACTCTCAGTCATCTTGTCCACCTGGATTTCATCAGAATGCAAAGAGAGTGCATTTTCCATTTCTATTTTTGATCCATCGTCTTGATATAATCATATATGGCAGTCACTTTTATTAATTCCTGGTAAACCTTATCCCTTTTATTGTTTACATTTGTTTTTTTTTCCTGACAAAACTATTCTGTCCGTCTCAGTCTGGTCTTCAGCTGCTTCATGCTAGTGCACTTAAAGACGTTCCTTTTTTTCCTCCTCTTTTCTAAAATCTGTGTTTACTTTTTGTCATTTAGTTACTGAAGACTATGTCACAATTTTTACAGGATACTGGCTTGAAACATGTTTAGTTGATTTAAAATCAAAGTCATCATTACACTGGATGGCATAAAGCTGTGTCCAATCAGCTAGACACCATACCAGAAGTCCCTCCAAGTTGTACTACCCTGGAGAAAAATGAGTAACTATAAGTCCTGTCACAGTACTTGGTATTATACGAACTGCTAATAGGTGAAATGAGTTTGGCATACAGGGCATCCTCCAACTCAATATTGATGGCTTTACTACACATCAGCAAGTCAAATGGCATCAGAAACACTCACTCTATGGATATAAACATCTTCTGTAACATCAGCAGAATGGTTTTGAGGGACAAGTACATCTCACAGGGGATACTGCTACTCTGGAACAGACTCCCATCCACATAAAACAAAGTTCATCCCAGTCCATACTCACGTGCAACTTGGACCTGTGGATAGGAAATTTAAAATTTAACCCAGGACTGCCCCATGTACTACTAATGGACAGAGGCAGCTCATAAATGCTTTATCCCATGCATGGGTTCCCTCATGTCATCTATGGCATGACCCCAATTATTCTCATTAAGGTTAATATATAGTTATTGGCCATGGTATGTGTACAGCCAATCTCTAAACAAATGGGATAGTTAATATGAGCACAAAAGGGAAGTTGGCTAGGCTTAAAATGGGCCTCAAGGGCAGCTATCATGGTACTTACCTGTGAAACCAGTTAATGGATTTGCAAACAAAACGACGATTCATTTTCCTTCAGGTTACTGTGACCTTGAAGATAGCACTTTGTTAGCAGGAGTGTGGGACATATGGGGGTATTTATTTATCATGTAGCTAGGCCTTGTTGGTGTATCTGTGGAATTTAACACTTTAAAATTCATTACTCTGGTGCTTCATCACTTAGTATTTCAGTGACTTGATTTTAATCACATAGTTTTCAATGAGTCACTATGATGTCATGCAGATAGCTTCCCAGTGATAAGTGAAGAACATGAAACTGCAAGCCAAGCCAGCTAATACCGACTCTGCAGATGCATATTCTCATATTGGGAAGTTTTTATAATAATGAAGTTACACTATTTTCAAAAAGCCATGCTACCTTTTAAAATACAACCCAGAAACATTAAAGTTTTATACTACTTTTTATGGGCTACCCACCTGGCAATGTGAACACTAGCTCCAGATAGTCACCATTGATGTGAAACCGTAAACCCCATGTACAAAATGGGAAAAAGGGGGTTGATGCCAATGCAGATTTCATATATTAATTCTACATTTATGAGGGTTTTCTTAGGAATTATTAGCTATATGAAGAGCAGTACCTTACACACATATTTTATAAATGGTTGCATATACATACACACACGTGTAAATTTTCATGTGTATATACATGTGTATATGTTTGTGCACTTAAATGATTTTTGACAGCAAAGTTATTAAATTTGTAACAAAATAGTATCCAATAATGCACTAAATTATGTTCTATTGCTGCTTAATATTTACAGCTTTGACAACAGTACACTCAAAGTAATTATGCCTAAACACCTTATGGCAGTAGTGGAGTTTTACCTTTTCTCTACTGTGGTGAGACCTAAGAGCAGGTTATAACAATTTTGGAGGGGGAAAAAAACAACAACAAAAAATGAAGTTATGTATTTACCATAACGTTTCATCTGAGCTGTCAATTTGCATGTATCCTCAATGGATGGATTTGGTTCCAATCCCTCAGAACCGACTTGACCGCTTGGTAAAGCTAGTGGACACCTAAAACTCTCGAGCTTCTGCCTTTAGCCATAATGCATCTGTTTGAATACCTCAGATTGAGTGTGCTGACAGAATTATCAGTTGAAGCTGAAGGAAAGGAAATGTCCATATTACCAATGGAGACTATGTTTCGGTCCGTCACTACTGTAATGGAAAATCAGATTGTGAAAGAGGGTAGAGGCCACTCGTTCTAACAAAAGAAACTGGTAAGGGGTTGGAGGGTGGAGAGTTGAGGATACATGAAAATCTACAACTCAGATGGAATGTTATGGTAAGTACATAAGTTCTTTATCTGAAGTTAATTTTCATGTAATCCTCAGTGGATGGGACAGAGTCCCCAGCTACCTTGTTTCCTGGGTGGACTAAGGAAGGATGTTCTGAAGCACCATTGAGTCAAATGATGCTCTACCCCCGGAGACCAAATCTAACTTGTAATGAGTAACAGAAGTACGGGGTTTAAGTCCATGCTGCTGCTGCTGCACATATGTCATCCATGGATGCTCTAGCTTGAAAAAAAAGCTGAAGTAGCAACAGCCCTTGTAGAATGAGCCTTAGGGAGGTTTTGAAAGTGTAACACCCGACTTGGAGGAGGTAAAGGAAATACAGTTAGCCAGCCATTTCGCTAAAGTGATTTTGGATACAGCTCTTCCCTATTTGGAATGTGAGAAGGAGATAAAAAACTGGTCTGATTTTCTGAAGTCCTTTGTCCTGTGTAAGTAGAAACGTAATTGTCTATGTACATCTAAAGAATGCTCTCCTTTATTAGAATAGTTTGGGAAAATACTGTCAAGTTAATACATTGATTTATGTTGTTCTCAGAAACCACTTTTGCCAGGAAAGAATAGTTGTGTAAAATCTTACTATAACCATAGATGTCCTTCCCTTCTATATGTTGCAGTATTCATAAAGTGCAGTTGTGTAGACTTACCATAAATGTAGATGTTCGAGTGTATTCACTGTTGCAGTCATTACATTTGGGTTATCTGCTTGCAGGTAGCCCTCAGTCGGCCTGATTAACAAAGCCTTGGGTCCTGCATCAGTTGCTGTCCCTTCTTCCATGACGTCAGGTCATCAGGGGTATAAAACATGCAGCCGACGCCATAACATCAGTTTTTCTTGCCCCAGATGTCATGTGCCCCCATAATGGGAAGCAATTAAATATAGAAGCACAAAGATATACCTCCAACAAAAAAGCAATTACACCAAAAAGGCTTTTAAGCATAGTAAAGGAAAGCAGAGGTATAGCCAAAATAAGTTAGGGGGCTGGAGGGAGGGTAACCAGGACTGCAACAGTGAATACACTTGAACATCTACATTTATGGTAGGTGTACACAACTGTACTATGTTCTTTATGTTTCACTGTTGCAGTCATTACATTTGGGTGATTCCCAAAGCTATGGTTGGGAGGAGGAATTTAGATAGCATAAGGGCCAGCTAGAAGACCCTGCAAGACTGCAGTGGCAAAGCCAGCTCTGGATTTAGAGAAAAATGGCAAATGATAATGCTTGGTGAAAGTATGTACAGAACTCCAGGTAGCAGCTTCTAGGATGTTCCTGGTAGGGATGCCTCTGAGAGAATCTGTAGAGGTAGATGCAGCCCTGGTGGAGTGAGGTCCAATCCCCTGGGGGACAGGTTTTCCATGGTGCTTATAGCAGAAATGAATGCAATGGCTTATCCATTTAGAAATGGTTTGCTTTGAAATAGCCTTCCCCTCTGCCCCTGTAGCAAATGCCACCAGCAGTTGTTCAGATTTCCTTTGAAGTTTAGTCCTGTCCAAGTAGAATCTAAGTTGTCTGTGCACATGTAAGGAATGCAGTATCCGTTGCCCTTTATTCTGTAGACTGGGAAAGAAGGTTGGCAAATGAATGGACTGTTTAAGAGCCACACTGGATACCACCTTGGGCATAAAGGATGGATTGGTTCTGAGGGACACCCTGTCCGCATGAAAGATGATGAAAGGCTCCACTGCCATAAGGGCCTGTAATTCAGATACCTTTCTAGCTGAAGTGATTGCTAAAAGGAAAGCTGTTTTCCAAGAAAGAAATTTTAAGTCTGCAGTAGCAGCTGGCTCGTAAGGAGGTACAGTGAGTTTCTCCAAGACAAAGTTAAGGTCCCAGGCTGTGGTTGGAGCTCTCCTGGGTGGTCTCAAATTTTTGGCCCCTCTGAGGGACTGCTTGAAAAGTGGATGAGAGAAGAGGGGAGGTTCTGTGTTATAATGAGCTGAAATGGCTGAGGCGTGGATTTTAATGGAGGAAAAAGACAAGCCCTTGTGAAGCATCTCAGTTAAGTATTGTAAAATCTGAGGTAAACTGGGTGCTGCTGTGCTCATCCCTTGAGATTGGTTCCAGGCACAGAATCTTTTCCATTTTTCTGCATAAGATGGTCTAGTACTAGGCCTCCTTGCCTCTAAAATGATATCCATCACAGGTTTGCTAAGGGATGATAAAGGAGAGATTAAGTAATTAGCCGGGCTTCAAGGTTCAGTGTTAGAAGATAAGGGTGCAGAATCTGGTTCTCCTGCTGAGACAGCAGGGAAGGAGTCTGAGGCAGGTGCCATGGAGACAACCATGACACACTGCACAGGAGGGGGTACCAGTTTTGGCGCGGCCAGTCTGGAGCAATCAAAATCATCCTTGGTTTGTCCTGTTTGATTTTTAGTAAAACTTTGGAGAGCAGAGGCAGAGGGGGAGGGCATAGACTGATAGGTTTTTCCAGCTGAAGGACAGAGCATCCACTTTCCAGGCTTGTTTTTGAGTCCTTGTGCAAAATTTGTCCAATTGGTAGTTCTGGGGAGAGGCAAACAGGTCTATATCTGGGCTCCCCCATTTGATTGTCAACATTGTTGAAAATCCTTGGTTCCAGTTTCCACTCGTGTGGGTCCATGAGGTTTCTGCTTAGTCCGTCTGCCAGTGTATTTAATTTTCATGGCAGGAATTGAGCTTGTAGGTGCACTTGGTAGCTCAAGGCTGTGTTCCACAATGCCATGGCTAGTCTGCAGAGGGGGTAAGAATGTGTATCCCCCTGCTTGTTTATGTACCACTTAACAGTGGTGTTGTCCGTCTTTACCATTAGTTGTCCTGGAGGAATGTGGTCCTTAAAGGCTGTCAGAGCATTCTGTACAGCTAACATTTCTTTTTCACTGATATGCAGGTGCATTTGACTTGGGTTCCATTTGCCCTGATTGCACTTCCCTGCCCATGCATAGTCTGATGCGTCTGTTAGGGTTTGGTTGGCACGGGGTGGTGTGAAAGGTAGTCCCTTGTTTTGGTGGCAGGCCTCTGCCCACCAAAGGAACTCTAGGCGTAGGCAAGATATGATAGGAATCATTGTTTCTAGGTCTTCAGAATGTTGACACCATAGGCTTTTTAGATACCACTGTAGTTTCCTCATATGCAGTCTTGCATATGGAATTAGAAGAATGCAGGAGGCCATGAACCCCAAGTCTTGCAGTATTTGTCTTGCAGATAGCAGGGTTTTGTGGCTACTTGTTTGAAGTAGGTTGTCAAATTAATTTGTTTCTCTGGCGTGAGGTAAGCCATCTGGAAAGTTGCATTCAAGCTTGCTCCAGGAATATAATTTGTGGACAGGATACCAGGTGTGATTTCTTTTTGTTTATGGTGTACCCCAGACAAAATAGAACCCTTTGTACAAAGGCCAGATGATTAAAAATATGTCCTGGCTTTCTACCTGAATTAGACAATCATCCAGGTATGGGTATATTTGAATATTTCTTGGCCTGCAAAATGCAATAACTGGAGCTAGGCACTTTGAGAATACCCTGGGTGCAGTAGATAAGCCAAAGGGCAGTGCAGAGAACTGATAGTGTGTATAGCCTGCTTTGAAGCATAGGTATCTTCTGCAAGATTCTCTGATTGGGATGTGCAGGTATGCTTCTTTTAAATCTAGTGTTGCCAACCAGGCATCTTTGCCTAGGATAGGAAGTACTTGGTGAAGAATAAGCATGTTGAATTTTGGAATCTCCAAAAAGGTGTTTAGAGTAGACAGGTCCAGGATAGGATGCCATGAATTGTCTTTTCTGGGTACCAGGAAAAGTCTTGAGTAGAAACCTTGTCCCTTTTCCTCTTCTGGTACCAGTTGAATAGCCCCCCATGCTTAAGAGAGAAAGTACTTGTTTTTGGGCCCCTGTCCACTGATTTGGGGGTAGGTCCGGCCACCCACTTGGTGTTGGCAATGTGTGGAAGTGAAATCTATCCCTGGGACACTATACTTAAAACCCATTTGTCCTGGGTAATGAGTTCCCAATTCTTTGCATAAAGTGCAATCTTTCCCCCCAAAGAGGCAGTCAGTTGATAAGTGCTTGGAAATTTTAAAAAGAAGTAATTGAGACAGTTTACCTTGGGGAGTCTTATTATTCCCAGATTTGGAAGTGGAGCCCCCCACTGCTTAGTTCTGTGTGTCCCCTGGGACTGAAACCTGGGGTTTTTGCTGTGTCTGGGTTTGGCTTGAGAAGACCTGGAAGAGGCTAGAAAGGACGAATTCTTAGAGGGCCAGTGCCTACTAAATGTAGGAGGCTGAAAGTACAGTTTTGTACCTACCATAAATGTAGATGTCCGAACTGGATAGCATCTGCAGTCATAACAAGTGGGTTGTCCTGTCGTCAGGCAGCCCTTCAGTCGGCCGGATTCCAAAGTCCGGGTCCGGCTTCGGCTGATGTCGCACTCCACCCAACGTCATCTCTGTTGGTCTTCGGGTATAAAGGCATCAGCCGACGCCATTTTCCTCAGTGTTTCTTGCCCCAGATGCCAGTAGCCCTCTTGCAGGCTAAAAATTTGGATAGATGCCAATGTTTCCAAATAGATAGAGGTAAACACAACAATAAGCATGTATGTACATATACACAAACAAATACACCATAAAAGACTCCCCCCCAACAGCTAGCTATTAGAAGGGTAAACACCCTAGGAGTACCACAGAGGGATGGAGGGAGGGTAATCCTGACTGCAGATGCTATCCAGTTCGGACATCTACATTTATGGTAGGTACAAAACTGTACTATGTCCTTCATGGATGCATCTGCAGTCATAACAAGTGGGTAGAATACCATAGCCAACTAGGGAGGAGGATAAAAGTAGATTATGGTGTGTTTAGGATCCCTTGCAGTACAGCAGTGGCAAACCCTGCTCGGGATCTGGAATATAGAGGCAAATTATAATGCTTGGCAAATGTATGCACGGAGGTCCAAGTAGCCGCCTCAATAATGTCTTTGGTTGCCACTCCTCGTAAGAAGGCTGTGGTAGTGGCTGTTGCCCTTGTAGAATGAGGTCTTATGTTCTGTGGAATTGGTTTTCCATGGAAGGAGTAACAGAATCGTATGCAATTTCCTATCCATTTGGAGATTGTCTGTTTGGAAATAGCTTTTCCTTCCCTTCCTGTTGCATAGGCTACAAAAAGTTGGTCAGTCTTTCTGCTATTTTTGTTCTGTCCAAGTAGTAGCGTAGCTGTCTATGTACATCCAAGGTATGCAGTATTCTTTCCCTCTGTTTTGTGGGTTGGGAAAGAAGGTAGGTAGGTGGATTGCCTGGTTTAAAGACACTCTGGATACCACCTTAGGCATAAATGTAGGATTAGTCCTCATGGACACTCTATCTTGGTGGAAGATTAGGAAGGGTTGCACTGCCATTAAGGCCTGTAGTTCTGAAACCCTCCTTGCTGAAGTAATTGCCAGTAGGAAAGCAGTTTTCCATGACAGGTGTTGTAGGTCTGCTGTTGCTGCTGGTTCAAAGGGTGCTAGTGTCAACTTTTCTAGCACAAAGTTTAAATCCCAAGCTGGTAATGGTGGTTTCCTTGGAGGTTTTACATTCTTGATTCCTCTGAGGAATTGCCTGAGCAAAGGGTGCGAAAAACAGGTGTATCAAAGCTGTATTCTGCTGAAATAGCTGATGCATGTATCTTGATGGAGGAGTAGGACAGGCCTGAATGAAGAAGTTCGGCCAGATACTCCAGAATGTTAGGCATATCTATGTTTGACACATCTTTTCCTCTTTCCGTACTCAGATGACAAACCTTTTCCATTTT
Organism: Protopterus annectens; assembly: GCF_019279795.1. Classification (NCBI taxonomy): domain Eukaryota; kingdom Metazoa; phylum Chordata; order Ceratodontiformes; family Protopteridae; genus Protopterus; species Protopterus annectens. The sequence goes on along the minus strand of NC_056743.1, from coordinate 1,566,891,764 downwards.
CCAGCATAGTTCCTTCTTGTTGAAGGTCTGCGTGCTTCAAGAATAATGTCTTTAACTCTTTGGGAAAGTTCTGGAATAGCTGTTGTTATGTGATGTTCCATGCAGTCAGTTGCAAGGTTTTTAGGTTTGGATGTATGATGCTGTAGTTGTTCTGCGTTAACATCAAAGGCATCAGGGAATTGTCCACATATTGTTCGAGACATGCTCCTCAGTAGTGGGTACCAGTGTTGTCTTGGCCAGTTTGGAGCTATCAGGATTATCCTTGGACGTTCTTCCTTGATTTTCAGTAGTACCTTGTGTATCAAAGGAAGAGGCGGGAATGCATATGCTGTTAGGCCTTTCCAGTTGAAAGAGAGTGAATCCACTTTCCATGCTAATGGATGGAATGTCCTTGTGCAGAATTTTTTGAGCTGGTGATTGAGAGGTGATGCGAATAGGTCTATCTGTGGCATTCCCCATTTCTTTGAGATGGTCTTGAAGATGTCCGGGTGAAGCTTCCATTCGTGGGCATCCAAGTGGTTCTGCTTAATATGTCTGCTAGGGTATTGTCTTTCCCTGGTACAAATATTGCCTGTAACTGGATGTTGTAGCTGAGTGCCAGGGTCCACAGCTCCAAGGTCATTCTGCATAGGGGGTATGAATGAGTGCCTCCCTGTTTGTTGATGTACCACATGACTGTGGTGTTGTCTGTCCTTATCATCAACTGGCCCTCTTTGAGAAATGGTTTGAACTTTTGGATTGCCAGTTTTACTGCCAGCATTTCTTTTAGGTTGATGTGCAGTTGAAGTTGGTCCTGTGTCCACAATCCTTGCACGCATTTGTCCAACATGTGGGCCCCCCATCCTAGGTCTGAAGCGTCTGTTGTGATGGTCTGGCTTGCTTGACATCTGCGAAAGGGTAGGCCTGGGTTTGACTGGCATGCCTGAGCCCACCATAGGAACTCCTGTTTTAAGCATGGAATTAGTGGGATTTCTGTTTCTAGACTGTGTCTGTGTTGGGACCACAAATTCTTTAGGTACCACTGTAGTTTTCTCATATGTAGTCTGGCAAATGGAACCAAGATTATGCATGATGCCATGAAGCCCAAGGCCTGCAGTACTTTTCTTGCTGTTAACTTGTTCAGTTTTGTTAGTGCCAAGAAGTATAGAGGGAGTTCTTTTCGTTTTTCTGTAGTCAGGAATGCCATTTGTTTTACTGTGTCCAATTCCGCGCCCAAGAATGTCCTTGTTTGGGATGGTATCAGCCTTGACTTTTGTAAATTGACTGTGTATCCCAGTGCTTGTAGCAAGTAAATGACCCTTTGTAAATCTGTTGTCAGCTTGCTTTTGTTGTCCCCTTGTAGCAGGCAGTCGTCCAGGTATGGGTAAATTTGAATTCCCTGAAGTCTGCAATGGGCGATTACTGATGCCAGGCATTTTGTGAATACTCTGGGCGCAGTAGATAAGCCAAAAGGCAATGCTGAGAATTGATAGTGCTCTGATCCTGCAAGAAATCTGAGGTATCTTCTGCAGATTGGTCGAATGGGGACGTGCAGGTATGCCTCCTTGAGATCTAGAGTTACCAGCCAAGACTCCTTGCCCAGCATGGGAAGAAGTTGCTGTAAGGTCAGCATTTTGAATTTTGGGACAATGATGTATGTATTTAAGGTGGACAGGTCGAGAATTGGTCTCCAACTTTTTTCCTTTCTTGGAACTAGGAATAGTCTGGAGTAGAACCCCTTTCCTTGCTCTGCTGTTGGCACTCTTTCCACAGCTCTCATGTTTGCTAACTCCATTATCTGGCGTAGAGCCTCTGTTTTTTGATTTGGAGGTAGATTTGGCATTCCTCTTTTGAATGGAAAAGTGTGGAAGTGAAACCAGTAACCTTGATCTATGGTTTGTAAAATCCACTTGTCCTTTGTTATGTAGTGCCAGTTCTTTGAAAATAAGGTTAACTTTCCGCCTAGAGGAGCTGCTATTTGTTCCCTGGTAGGCGGATTTAGGGTTAAGTCACTGTGGTTGTGTTGATGTAGTGGCAGTGGCTGTGTCTGTGCCTCTGTTGTTACCTTGCCACTGTCTTCCTCTGTAGGCACCTCCTCTGGATTGGTTTCTGCCTCTGGAACGTCTATTCCTGCCCCTTTGAAATTTTGTGGAGTCAGGAAAGGACCAATTTTGGCAGGCCAGTTCCTGCTAAACCTTGGGGGTTGAATCTGCAAGAAATCTTTAACAGTTTGAACAGATTTTGCCTTTTCTTCCATTTTCTTCATAACCTGCTGGGCAGATGTACCAAACAAACTTGTCTTGTCCATAGGAGCATCTAGCAACTTAGCTTTAACATGATCCGCAAAGCTTGTTCCTTTAGCCATGCATGCCTTCTTATCACTGTGCCTGTCATGGCTGATCTAAATGAAGCCTCCAGTGCATCATAGCCACATTTTAAGGAATGGTTGCTAACCTGTTGTATGTTATTTACCATCTCTAATACATATTTCTTATCAAGAGATTCATCAGTGGTTAGTTTTTAGTTAACTGATCCAGCATAAACTCTTGGTATTGTATCATGTGAAACTGACAGTTTAAAGCTCTAGCTGAGAGAGTAGCTGAAGTGTAGACCTTTTACCCCATCTGTCTAATGACCTTGCTTCCCTTTCAGAAGGAATAGGGTTTTAGCTATGGTCGGCTACTGCCTTGGGGCCCTGGGATATAGTTTCTGGGTCTGCAAGTGGAGCCTTGTAAAGGTGGTGATGAGTATCTGGCACCCTATAAAATCTGTCCGGTTTGGCAGGGGCTGCGGGTAAAGTATCTGGAGCGGAGCAAACATCATTGAAAGCATCATCCACCACAGAGAGAACAGGGGTATAGCTAAGGGCCTGTGCTGTGGGAGGTGCAGAAAAGTCCTAAGTCTTTTCTGGAGTCTGAAAAATCCTGTTGCTGCCATTGGAACTGTTCTCATGGCATGCAAGGTTTCCCCAAAGGAGAATTCTTCTGGTGGGGAAGCAGCTGGGATGGATTCTTCAGCATCAGAATCTTCAAAATTGGAGAAGGGAGCCTCTGGCTGGTCAGTTATGTCTGATTCATCAGCAGAATCATCAGAGGACACTGGCTCAGGGGCTCTGCCCTAGGTCTCTTCTCTGGGGGCTGAGAGGCCCTGTCTGGGTGAGATTGAGATCCTCTAATTAAAGAAATTAAATCTTCTGCCAAAGTAAGCATTTGAGAACTAGAAGAGGGCCTGGATGTGGGTGGTTTAACAGGCACTGTTTTAGTAGTCTTGGCTGCTTTAGCCCTGGCGAAGGCCTTAATGGACATGGCTGCTGGAGGCCTAGCAGCACCACGTGCTGGGGTAGAAACATCCAAGGGATGGTGTCTGATAAGTCAACCACCGTAGTGGGTAAAATTTCTGAGGTCGCTTCAAGAGTTGTAGCAGGGGCCTCAGTTGTAGGAATAGGTTCAGCTGTACTTTGTTCAGTTTTCTCGGTTTCGCCGAAACCGAGACACTCATGTTTGCTTGACCATGGTTTCGCCGAAACCGCGGACCGCGAGTGTCGGTCTTTATCTTTGCGTTTTGCTAGATTGGGTAGTCGGAGGATCCGACGGCATAATGTACGCAAAATCAGAACCGAAAACTGTTCTGCAGACTCCGACCGACGCCTAAGCGTTCGTCGGTTGAAAGAAGCACAGGCCGAACAGGCTGCTACGTCGTGGGCTGGGCCTAAACAAGGCAGACAGTAAGAGTGGAAATCTTTATGAGGTATTTGTTTCCCACAGTTTAAACAATTGTTAACTTTTTCTGACATCGGCTGAGGCAAGAAAGAGTCCCCAACTGGGTACTTATCTGTGGAAGTCCTCGAAGTACTGTTCTGTAGAAGTAATCTCTGGATCGGAGCGACCGGCACTTGCGAACAGCTTCTGCTTGCGCCACGCGCAAGAAAGACTGAGGAAAATGGCGTCGGCTGATGCCTTTATACCCGAAGACCAACAGAGATGACGTCGGGTGGAGTGCGACATCAGCCGAAGCCGGACCCGGACTTTGGAATCCGGCCGACTGAAGGGCTGCCTGACGACAGGACAACCCACTTGTTATGACTGCAGATGCATCCATGAAGGACATCTTGTAAAAAATATTTTAACAGTTTGCATAGATTTAGCTTCATCTTCCATCTTTTTAAGAACTTCCTCAGCCTTGTTGCCAAACAGGCAGTCCTGATTTAAAGGAGCATCCAACACTTTAGCTTTAACATGATCAGGAAAAGATTGCTCCTTAAGCCAAGCATGCCTTCTGACCACAGACCCAGTAACAGCAGCCTTGCAAGAGGCCTCTAATGAATCAAAACCACATTGCAAAGTATGTTTTCCAACTTGTTCAGCAGAATGCATTACATCCTGTAATTCTTTATTTTCCACACAGTCAGGAATCAACATCATTTTCTGTTTAAGCAGTCCAATAACATGTTGCTGAAACTTTAACATATGAAACTGGCAGTTTAAAGCCCTAATGGCCAAGGTTGCAGAGGTGTAAACCTTCTTACCCTATCTATCCAGTGCCCTGGTGTCTCTATCAGAAGGGGTAGGATTTTTAGCAGTAGAAGCCTTAATACCCTTGGGCCCCTGTGAAACAGTCTCTGGATCTGCAATAGGATTTTTAAAAAGGAACATGTGGGACTCAGTGACTCTGTAGTATCTGTCAGGTTTTCTGGGAGCAGGAGGCAGGGAATCAGGGGCCAAACTTGATTCTGAAAAAGCATCATCAACAATGTCTAGTACAGGAGGAATAGCTAAAGGCCTATGCTGAGGTAGGAGAAGGAAATACCTAAGCCTCTTTTTTGAATCAGAAAAATCCTGGCTTTCCCAGTGGAAAAGCTCCCTTAGAGTATGTAAGGTTTCCCCAAAAGAAAAATCCTTAGGAGGGGAAGCAGAGGGAATGGAGTCCTCTGCATCAGAATCTTCATAAGTAGATAAGGGCAAATCCAGATCATCAGAAGAATCAGAAAAAACAGAATCCTGATCAGAAGATTCATAATCAACTTCAGTCCTAGGTGTCTTAGAAGGGGAGGGGGGGCTGGCTACCCCTGATTAGAGTTATTAGATCTTCAGCCATTCTTATCATTTGTTTTTTAGGCATAGAGGCCTGAGCATGTGGCCTGGGCATCAGTTTTTTAGGCATGGATCGAGATTTAGGCTTAAGTAAAACAGGAGGCATCGGTTTGATATGCAAGTCCATAGGCCTGAATACAGAAGCCGGTGCCTGCACAGCGGCTCCAGACCCATCCAAGGTAGAGACATCCACAGGTTCCATAGTTGAAGCATCTCGTGGCATACCAGACTCCGAATGGGTCTCAGTAGTGTGCAAATCAGAAGTAGAGGGTATCAGGGGCTGCGAAAGCACACCACTGAGTACCGGCGAACTGGTGACTGGCTTAGGAGAAGTGCCGTCAGCAGTTTTGGACCTCGGCAGCCTGTTTCTATCTTTATATTTGCGGTTTTTCAGAATCCCGGTAGTTGATTGGCTAACCGATGACATTTCTGGATAATTAAACTGAGAACCGAAATATTTAGAGGTGAAAATATACCGACGATGGATAGTGCGCTGATTAAATAAAGCACAAAACCGACAGCAAGGTAAGTCGTGGTCAGGGCCTAGGCAAGGAATACAGTACGAATGAAAATCTTTATGAAGTATTTGCTTTACACAAGTAATTTAACTTTTACTGACATCAGTAAGGAGCAAGAAAAAGTTTCCTCAATGGGGTACTTAGCTTTAGTTGAAGACTTCGGTTCTGAAACTCAAAAACGAAAATTTCAGGAGTCGGCCGACTGGCACTTGCGAACTGCTTCTGCTTCGGGCACCGCACAGCAAGAAAGACTGGTGTAATGGCGTCGCTTGCATGTTTTATACCCCTGACGACCTGACGTCATGGAAGAAGGGACAGCAACTGACGCAGGACCCAAGACATTGTTAATCAGGCCAACTGAGGGCTACCTGCAAGCAGATAACCCAAATGTAATGACTGCAACAGTGAAACATGAAGAACATCATGAGGGAGTCTGCCTCTGGTGGACTTGTACATCTGGCCAGTATACAAAAGTCTAAATGCTACGGCAGGGCAAATGCGACGACACACATCAACTAGTGTATGTCGGTCATAAAGAGAAGTCGGGTATAAAGTGGATGTCAGCATGTACCAACCTCAGAACTGAATGCTGCAATGCATCAGCCTGATAAGGTGAGAAAAAACATGCTATCAGGGACCAGGCAAGCATCATGGGGAAGGTGGGGGGGGGGGCAATACCGCAGCATATAGAAGAGGACATCCTATAGTTGTGGTAAGATTTTACACAACTATTCTATGTCCTTCTATTCATATGCTGCAGTACTCGTAACATGAGGGAGAGTGCTCATGCAGAGGAAGAACTGGGTGGAAGTGCAGAAGCATTTTCCACAAAGCTATGAATAACAGCTTTGGCAAAACCTACCCTGGACCTAGAAGTGAAGGGCTTGGTGAAGGTATGAACAGAAGACTGCCTCCATGATAGAGGTAGTGTTTCAATCCTTTAAAAAAGGCCCCAGAAGATGAAAAGTACAGTTGTGTACCTACCATAAATGTAGATGTTCGAGTCTATTCACTGTTGCAGTCATTACAATTGGATTATCCTGCTGGCAGGCTGCCCGCAGTCAGCCTGAATTCCAAAGTCTAGGTCCGGCGTCGGTTGCTGTCGCCTCCTCCCTGACGTCAGTGCGCCAGGGGTATAAAAGATGCAGCTGACACCATTTTCTTCAGCTTTTCTTGACCCAGATGTCAGGTGCCCCTAAAATGGTAGGCTAAATTATGCCAATAAGCATGCATGTACAAAAAACTATTTTTCCTTCATCTACAAGCAAACACACCACATAGGTTGTACAGAATAGAGAAGTACAGATAAGTCCCAGCAAAGGAAAAGGGGGATGGGTAGGAGGGTAACCTGGACTGCAACAGTGAATACACTCGAACATTGGCCCTTTTTTTCAATTATAAAGGAATTCCCAATACTATTCTAGCATGTCCAAAGGTCAGTTGTCAATCTCCTCTCCGGTCCAGCTGGTGAATCTGGGAATCTTGAGGCAATGTTACAACTGCCTCATGTACACAGACAACCCTCTCCTCCTCCCAACAAATTCCAACACATGTGAGAGATGCAACCATATAGCCAAACTGGAGGCTAAGCTCTCTCAACTTACTACTGGCGTAACCAGTCAGGAGGAGAAGGAAACCACACTCACTACAATTCCAGTCTCACATAGACCAACCACGACAACAAACCAAACACATAAACACACAAAAACATACTCGGAGGCTCTAAATAAAAATCTGCCTAAGCAGCAGAGACCTCCAAAGCAGACACCCAAGCAACCGCTACCCCAAAACAAAACACGTGCAACACATAGCTCACAAAGCCAGTGTGCCGAACAGTCACAGCCCTTAAGGCTAAACAACAAACCTGATACACTTGTAATAAGTGACTCTATCATCAGGCACACTGACGTCCCGCTCACCAGGCTTAACAAGGAGAAGGTCATGGTGAGCTGCCTGTCGGGTGCTAGGATCCGCCACATAACACAAACACTCAGGTCACTCCAAGGCAAGTACAAATATGACTCGGTCATTGTCCATGCTGGTGTGAATGACCTGAGACATACCTCCCTGGACTACATGAAAAGAGACATAGAGGAGCTCTCTGAGCATGTAGCCCAAGCCGGTATGACCCTGACCTTGAGTAGCATCTTACCCTCACCAAGAATGATGCCACAATATGAAAACAAGATGATCAATTTCAACAATTGGCTTAAGTATTGGTGTCATTCAAAGGGGATCCAATGCCTATCAGCCTGGGATGACATGCTCGACAAGCCACGATGCTTCGCTAGGGATGGCTTGCACCTGTCACCCCTGGGCTTTCGGATATTGGCAAAGGCTCTTGCTACCCCCATAGTGCCTTTTTTAGGCAAGGCTCAAAAGACAAACCCACCTCCATAGGTATCACAAAGGATAAGAAACTAAGAGTAATGCTACTCAACGCCAGAAGTCTAAACCTCAAGATGCACGCACTCGAAACTCACCTTAGCATGGAGAACATCGATATCTGTGCAGTAACAGAAAAGTACAGTTTTGTACCTACCATAAATGTAGATGTCCGATAGGTATGCATCTGCAGTCCTAACATATGGGTTGTCCTGCCTCAGGCAGCCCTTCAGTCGGCCGGATTCCAAAGTCTGGGTCTGGCCTCGGCTGATGTCGCACTTCACCCGACATCATAGCTGCTGTTTATTGGGTATAAAGGCATCAGCCGATGCCATTTTCCTCAGTGTTTCTTGCCCCAGATGCCAGGTGCCCTCTAGGAAGGCTAAATTTGGATAAATGCAAATAATTCCAAACAGTAGAGAGCAAACAATATATATATATATATATATATATATATATATATACATATATACAAACAAATACACCATAATAGTTTCCCCCAGCTAGCTAAAGGAGGGGTAAATACCCTAGGAGTACCACAGAGAGGAAGGAGGGTGGGTAATTCTGACTGCAGATGCATACCTATCGGACATCTACATTTATGGTAGGTACAAAACTGTACTATGTCCTTCAAGGATGCATCTGCAGTCCTAACATATGGGTAGAATACCATAGCCAAACTGGGGGAGGAGGCACTAAGATAAAGATGGTGTAGTTAAGATCCCTTGCAAAACAGCAGTTGCAAAACCTGCTCGGGATCTAGAATATAAGGGAAGATTATAATGCTTGGCAAATGTATGCACGGAGCTCCAAGTAGCAGCCTCTAAAATGTCTTTGGTAGCCACTCCTCGTAGGAAAGCTGTAGTGGTGGCTGTAGCTCTTGTGGAATGAGGTCTGATATTTTCAGGAATTGTCTTTCCATGAAAAAGAGTAACAAAATCAAATACAATTTCCTATCCATTTTGAGATTGTCTGTTTTGAAATTGCTTTCCCTTGCATTCCTGTTGCATATGCTACCAGAAGCTGGTCAGTCTTTCTGCTGGTCTTAGTTCTGTCCAGATAGTAGCGTAATTGTCTGTGCACATCCAAGGTATGTAGCAGTCTTTCCCCCCTGTTCTGTGGGTTGGGGAAGAATGTAGGTAAATGAATCGCTTGGTTCAATGCCACTCTGGAGACTACTTTCGGCATAAAGGTAGGGTTAGTTCTCAGAGAGACTCTATCCTGATGGAAGATTAGGAAAGGTTGTACTGCCATTAATGCCTGTAACTCAGATACCCTTCTTGCTGAAGTGATTGCTAGCAGGAAAGCAGTTTTCCAAGACAAGAACTGTAGTTCTGCTGTTGCTGCTGGTTCAAAAGGGGGAAGTGTTAACTTTTCCAGCACAAAGTTGAGATCCCAAGTAGTTAAAGGTGGTTTCCTTGGAGGTTTTACATTTTTGATTCCTCTCAAAAACTGCCTGAGTAGAGGATGAGAAAAGACAGGAGGGTCCATGTTGTATTCTGCTGAAATTGCTGATGCATGAATCTTAATGGAGGAGTAAGACAGGCCATTGTGGAACAATTCTGCTAAGTATTCCAGGGTGTGTGCTATGTTTGCCAATGAAACATTTTCTCCTTTGGCTGCACTCCAAATGAGGTATCTTTTCCACTTGGCTGAATAAGTTTTCCTAGTGGAGGGTCTGCGTGCCTCCAGGATAATGTCCTTAACCCTCTGAGATAAATATGGGTTATTTTGTTTTATGCAATATTCCAAGCAGCTAGCTGCAGAGTTTTCAAGGTTGGATGTAGGATCTTGTAGTTGTTCTGTGTTAGAAGTAAGGGACATAGAGGTAGATGCCATGCGTGTGTCCGAGACATGCTTCTCAGCAGTGGGTACCAATGTTGCCTCGGCCAGTCTGGAGCTATCAGGATTATCCTTGGCTGATCCTCTCTGATCTTCAGTAGGACTTGGTACATCAAAGGAAGAGGTGGGAATGCATATGCTGTCAGGTTTTTCCAGCTGAAGGAAAGGGAGTCCACCCTCCAAGCAAGTGGGTGGTAAGCTCTTGTGCAGAATTTCTTCAATTGGTGGTTGTGTGGGGAGGCGAACAGGTCTATTTCTGGTAGTCCCCATTTCTTTGTTATGGCTCTGAATATATCTGGATGCAGCATCCATTCGTGAGCATCCGTGGTAGTTCTGCTTAAGGTGTCTGCTAGAGAATTTTCTTTTCCTGGTACAAATCTGGCCTGAAGTTGAATGTTGAGATTCAGGGCCATATTCCACAGGTCCATTGCCATCCAGCATAGAGGATATGAGTGAGTACCTCCCTATTTGTTGATGTACCACATGACTGTGGTATTGTCCGTCCTTATCAGCAGATGACCCTGTTGAAGTAGTGGTCTGAATGCCTGGATCGCATGTTTCACTGCCAGCATCTCCTTTAGATTTATGTGTAGACTCAGCTGGTCTTGGGTCCATAGGCCTTGTACACATTTGTCCACCATGTGTGCCCCCCAGCCTAGGTCTGAGGCGTCCGTGGTGATGGTCTGGCTTGGATGAGGTTTTTGGAAAGGCAATCCTCTGTTCAACTGACAGGCCTGAGCCCACCACAGGAATTCTTGCTTCAGGCATGGAATTATTGGAATTTGGGCTTCTAGACTGTGCTTGTGTTGAGACCATACATTCCTTAGGTACCATTGTAACTTTCTCATATGCAGCCTGGCATGCAGAATCAATATTATGCAGGATGCCATGAAACCCAGGGCTTGCAGGACTTTCCTTGCAGTAAGCTGGGTTTGTTTTGTTAATGTCATGAAGTAACCTGGTAGTTGCTTTTGTTTTTCTTCTGTGAGACAAGCCATCTGAGTTGATGTGTCCAGTTCTGCACCCAAGAATGTTATCCTTTGGGATGGTACTAGTCTTGACTTTTGCATGTTGACTGTGTATCCCAAGGCTTGCAATAGTTGTATGACCTTTTCCAAATCTTTTGTTAATTTTGCCTTGTTGTCCGCTTGTATTAGGCAGTCGTGCAGGTATGGGTAAATTTGAATTCCCTGAAGCCTGCAATGAGCAATTACTGATGCCAGGCATTTTGTGAATACTCTGGGCGCAGTAGATAAGCCAAAGGGCAATGCTGAGAATTGATAATGCTCTGATCCTGCAAGAAATCTGAGGTGTCTTCTGCAATCTGGTCGAATAGGGGCGTGCAGGTATGCCTCCTTGAGATCTAGAGTCACCAGCCAAGACTCCTTGCCCAGCATGGGAAGAAGCTGCTGGAGGGTCAGCATTTTGAATTTTGGAACAATGAGGTATGTGTTCAGTGCGGACAAGTCGAGAATAGGTCTCCATTGATTTTTCTTTTCTTGGTACAAGGAAAAGTCTGGAGTAAAAACCTTGGCCTTGTTCCATTGGTGGTACCTTTTCAATAGCTCTCATACTTAGTAAGTTGTTGATTTGTCTTAGAGCTTCTGTTTTTTGGGTTGGTGGCAGGTTTGGCATTCCCCTCTTTTTTGGTAGAGTGTGGAAGTGAAACCTGTAGCCCTTGTCTATTGTTTGTAAAGTCCATTTGTCTCCTGTAATGTAATGCCAGTTGTCGGAAAATAAGGCTAGCTTTCCGCCCAAGGGAGCTTCCAGTTGTTCCCTGGTAGGCGGTATCAGAGCCAAGTCATTGTGTCTGTCCTGTGGAAGTGGTTGTAGTTGAATCTGTGGCAGTACTTCGCTGGTTGGTAGGTTGCCACTGACATCCCCTGTAGGTACCCCTAGATTGATTTCTGCCTCTTGGGCGTCTATTTCTGCCTCTGTGTGCTCTGGAACTGTCTGGAAAGGACCAATTCTTCGAGGGCCAATTTCTGCTAACCCTCGGAGGTTGGACCTGTAAGAAATCCTTGACTGTTTGGACAGATTTTGCTTTTTCTTCCACCTTCTTTAGAACCTCCTGTGCAGGGGAGCCAAACAAACTTTGTTTCTCCATGGGAGCATCTAGGAGTTTTGATTTAACATGGTCTGGTAAGGATTGTTCTTTTAACCATGCATGTCTTCGAATCACTGTTCCAGTCACAGCTGATCTAAAGGAAGCCTCCAGTGCATCATAGCCACATTTTAAGAAATGGTTACTGACCTGCTGAGAGTTATGTACCAAATCCTGAAGAGACTTGCGGTCTATAGGTTCAGGAGAGGACAGTTTTCTATTTAGCTGGTCTAACAAAAATTCCTGATACTGAATCATGTGAAATTGTCAGTTTAAGGCCCTAGCCAAAAGAGCAGCAGAAGTATAAACCTTTTTACCCCATCTCTCTAATGCTCTAGATTCCCTTTCAGAGGGAAGAGGGTTTTTGGCAGAAGCAGCTGCCACACCTTTAGGGCCCTGTGAAATGGTTTCGGGGTCTGCAACAGGAGCCTGATACAAATGGTAATGTGTGTCCGGGACCCTGTAATATCTGTCAGGCTTGGCAGGGGCCGGAGGGAGAGAATCAGGGGCAGTACAGGCATCATTAAATGCATCATCAACGACTGTTAGTACTGGAGGAATGGCTAAAGGCCTATGCTGTGGTAAGTGTAAAAAAGTCCTTAGCCTTTTCCTTGAATCTGAAAAATCCTGGCCCTGCCATTGGAAATGTTCCCTCATAGCATGTAAAGTTTCCCCAAAAGAAAGTTCTTCAGGAGGAGAAGCAGAAGGAATGGAGTCCTCTGCATCAGAATCCTCATAAGGAGAATATGGGCCTTCATGAGGGTCTGAAATGTCTGAGCCATCCGAGGAATAGTCCATAGAGACAGGTTCCGGAGGTTCAGTCCTAGGCCTCTTATCTGAAGGGGGCTGAGAGGCCCTGTCTGGGTGAGGTTGAGATCCCTTGATCAAAGAAATGAGATCCTCAGCCAGGCTGAGTATTTGAGAACTAGAGGTAGGCCTATGTGAGGGAGTTTTAGCAGGTAAGGCCTTAGAAGATTTAGCTGCTTTAGCCCTGGCAAAAGCCTTGATGGACATAGAAGCAGGGGGTCTAGCAGCCCCACGTGCAGGGGTAGATATGTCTAAAGGAATAGTGTCTGACAAGTCCTGGGTGCCTGCTTCTGTAGCAGTAATTCAGTAGCAGATTCAACCATGCTCTGTGAGGCCTCGGCTATAGGAGGCATGCTTTCGGCCGAAGGAAGAACCGGGGACTCGGTTTCAGCCGAAACAGAGACACTCACGGTTGATCTGACCGTGGTTTCAGCCGAAACCGCGGACCGCGAGTGTCGGTCCTTTTCCTTGCGCTTTTTAGCTATTTGTGTAGTCGGAGTTTCCGACGGCATTTTGTAAGCAAAAGCGGGACCAAAAAACTCCTCTGCAAACTCCGACCGACGTCTAAGTGTCCATCGGTTGAAGGAAGCACAGGCTAGACAAGCTGATACGTCGTGGTCTGGGCCTAAACAAGGGAGGCAGTAAGAGTGGAAATCCTTATGAGGTATTTGTTTCCCACAAGTTAAACAATTATTTACTTTTTCTGACATCGGCTGAGGCAAGAAAGAGTCCCCAACGAGGTACTTAGCTTTTTAGAAGTCTTCGGTAGTAGAAATCTCTGGATCTGACCGACCGGCACTTGCGAACAGCTTCTGCTTCGGGCACCACGCGGCAAGAAAGACTGGGGAAAATGGCGTCGGCTGATGCCTTTATACCCAATAAGCAGCAGCTATGACGTCGGGTGAAGTGCGACATCAGCCGAGGCCAGACTCAGACTTTGGAATCCGGCCGACCGAAGGGCTGCCTGAGGCAGGACAACCCATATGTTAGGACTGCAGATGCATCCTTGAAGGACATCCTGGTTCAAGGCTCCCGAGAGCACCCCGGCACTACCATTTTATACCTCATACCATGCTTTTCGGCCCCAAAACTTGGACCAAACCACAAAAGGAGGGGGAGTATCAATATTCGTCAAAGATACCCACAACTCCAGGTTGGTGGCACAGCACGAAGCATCAGAGACTATCCATGTGCAACTAACAGTGGGTAAAACTGCCTTCCAGTTTATAGCCTGCTACAGACCACCTTCCCAAACACAGGAACCCCACTCGGCCTTCCTGAGAATACTGGAAAATATGAAGGTCTCTCCAAACACCATTATATTGGGTGACTTCAACTACCCAAACAGACTGGGAGCATAACTCTAGCTCCAACACCCTAGCCCAAAGGTTCCTAGAATTTATAAACTCAAATGCTATGGAACAACTTGTTACCACTCCCACAAGAGGGGAAAACATACTGGAACTGATCATCACCAACATAGGGACACTATGCTCCAGACCAGAAGTGTATCCCTCACTGGTAAGATCAGACCATAAACTAATCTCACTGGATATTCACATCCCGACCCCACCCCCTGCCCAGAAAACCACAGTGAAAAACTTCTCTAAAGCAAATTTCACATGCCTCAAAACTGAGGCGGAATCCTTCAAAGCCCCCGGGCCTGTGGAAAATACGGCCCACACCGCAGAATCCTTTATAAACGCATTCAATGAACACCTTCAGGAATGCATGGATCATGCAATCCCAAATAAAACCAAGACCCAATCCTCCAAAGGCAGACGTCCTGTCTGGTGGACCCCAGCCATAAACAAACTATACAATAGAAGGAGGAAGCTACTACATGATAGAGCAAAATCCCAAAAAGGGAAGGCATCTCTGATCAGTATTAGCAAAAAACTATGGGCACTCATAAAATCGTCTAAGGCCAGCTTCGAGAGAAAAATTGCACAGGACACCAAGGATAATCACAAGGCTTTCTTTAGTTATGTTAGGAACCTGGGTGGGAATTCCCAGATATGCTCAGAACTAGTCCAAAATGACAAAAAATACACCGAGCCCACAGACATTGCCAACATCCTAGCTGACAGGTTCAGTGCAAACTCCCCCCCCCCTCCCCACCAAAAGGGCAAATATCTATCCCAACAGAGTGCTGCCCCCCTGACATCTCAGATGCTCAGGTAAGAGCCGCCCTCTCCAAAGCAAAAAACACAGCATCAATGGGACCAAATGGTGTCCTGGGCTGCGTCCTACATGAACTCCAAGAAGAGCTAAACCCAAACATAAAACTACTGTTCAATCTTAGCCTTACTACAGGATATGTACCCAAAGAGTGGCGTACAGCAATAGTGGTCCCTCTCCACAAAGGTGGTGCCTCAACGGATCCTGTAAACTATCGCCCCATAAGCCTGACTAGCTTGGTCTGCAAAGCTATGGAAAGGATCATCATGGACCTCATCAATAAAGATATTGGGGACCTACAGACACTGGATCCTACCCAGTTTGGCTTTGTTAAGGGCAGATCCTGCCTCTTAAACCTGGTTGATTTCCTTGAAACAGTCACCAAGGCCATTGACGAGGGGAAGGTGGTCCACACAGCCTACCTGGACCTCGCAAAAGCCTTCGATACAATACCCCACTTCGGCATTATAGATAAGCTCACCAGCTTAAATATAAACCCCTATGTCACTAGATGGGTTGCAAACTGGCTCAAGAACAGAACCCACATGGTTAGAATTGCTGGAGCCATGTCAGACTCCAAACCAGTTATAAGTGGCGTCCCACAAGGCTCAGTCCTGGGACCTCTCTTGTTCGGTATATATTTCTCGGTACAGGCCAACACAGAAGGACTGTGGCTGACCAAGTTCGCAGATGACTGCAAACTGGGTGCCATAATCAACTCTCCAGCCGGCACAAGCATCCTCCAAAAGGGCCTCATAGAAACAGACAACTGGTGCCAGAGCCATGGCCTCAAGCTAAACGCCAAAAAGTGTATAGTCATCCCTTTGACAAAAACAAAGTGCCACAAATTACCACATAGGTGGTAATCCATTAAGTACAGAAGAAGTCATTAGGGACCTGGGGACCCAAGTTGATAGCAATCTCTCATTTGACAACCACGTGGCCAAAGTGGTTAGAAAAACATTTTATATAGCCCACCTAATCATGAAGGGATTCACATCTAGATCAGGGGAGGTCATCGTGCCTCTTTACTCATCCCTCATCAGGCCCATAATTGAGTACAATGCCCCTTTGGGATGTACCTTACCAGACACCTGCAGCAACTGGAAAGACCCCAAAAGTACCTCACCAAGAGGATCAAAGGGCTCAAACAGATGCCATATGCTGCCCAGTTAAAGAAACTCCAGCTCTACTCAGTTGCATACCGCCTGCTCAGAGGCGATCTGTGCCTGACGTATAAAGCCATGTCCAACCCGGAATTAATGGACATGCTGCACCTCAGAAAATCCAAATCCCATCGAGCTACGCGCTCGAGAGACTTGAACCTCAGCACTGAAATAAATAGGACATGCTGGAGGGACAGATTCATAACCCAGAGGCTCCCTTCACTCTGGAATAGAATCCCAGTCCAGGTTAGGTAGAGTCCCACATTGACTCTCTTCGAGAGGAATCTTGATGAGTGGATGGGAGATCGTAGGTTTACCTCGGCTATCACTTCTGTGTCACTGTTAGACAGAGGCACAGTATACTAACCTCAAAAAAAGGCATAGCAAAATTAATTTAAAATGGGTGGCGAAAGCCAAACACACTCTGGCTAGGCTTATAAATGCCCTAGGGCAGATAGCCTAGTATGAACCTATGAACCTATGAACATCTACATTTATGGTAGGTACACAACTGTACTATGTTCATCGTGTTTCACTGTTGCAGTCATTACAACTGGGTTGAATCCCAAAGCTAATGTTGGGAGGCTGGTGCTAAATATGATTAGGAGAGGCTATCAGGCCCTGCAGAACTGCAGTGGCAAATCCTGCCCCGGATTTAGAGTAGAGAGGTAAGTGATAGTGCTTTGTAAAAGTATGCACTGAACTCCAAGTTGCAGCCTCTAAGATGTCTTTGGTTGGTACTCCTCTGAGGAAGGCTGCTGAAGTGGCTGCTGCTTTGGTTGAATGTGGCCTAATGCCCTTAGGCACCGATTTGCCCTGCTGCAAATAGCAGAAACAAATGCAGTGGCCTATCCACTTTGAAATAGTCTGCTTTGAGATAGGCTTTCCTTGTGATCCTGCAGCATATGCCACTAGAAGTTGTTCAGTCTTTCTGAAAGCTCTGATTCTGTAGCGTAGCTGCCTGTAAATGTCCAAAGAATGCACAATTCTCTCACCCTTATTCTGTGGGTTTGGATAAAAGGTAGGCAAATGAATTGTTTGGTTAAGTGCCACACTGGACACTACCTTAGGCATAAATGTAGGGTTTGTCCACAGAGAAACCCTGTCAGTATGGAAAATGATAACAGGTTCCACAGCCATGAGTGCCTGTAGCTCTGAGACTCATCTAGCAGAGGTTATTGCTAGGAGCAGAGCTGTTTTCCAGGATAAGAATTTTATATCAGCTAGAGAGGCTGGTTCAAACGGAGGCAGTGTGAGTTTTTCCAAGACATAGTTGAGGTCCCCATGCAGGTACTGGTGCTCTCCTCGGAGGTCTTATGTTTTTGGCCCCTCTGAGGTACTGCCTTAATAATGGATGAGAAAAAATAGGTGGTTCTGTGTTGTAATGAGCTGAAATGGCAGAGGCATGAATTTTAATTGATGAAAAGGAAAGGCCTTTATCAAGCATCTCAGTTAAGTATTGCAAAATCTGAGGAATATTTGGAGCAATCATGTCAAAACCTTGTGCCTGGTTCCAAGCACAGAATCTCTTCCATTTTATGTGCATAAGATTTTTTGGTGCTAGGCCTCCTGGCCTCCAAAATAACATCCATCACTGTTTTAGAGAGAGGTGTGCCTTGACTGTCTACATTATCCGCCATACTGCCAGGTTTAAGGTCCTGAGTTGGCCGTGCAGTATCTGACTGTCTTGTTGGGTCAATAAGTGAGGAATATGAGGTAAAGTCCAAGCTGGGCATTGAGACAAGCTCTTTAGGATTGGGTACCAGTGCTGGCGGGGCCAGTCTGGGGCAATCAGTATCATTTTTGGTTTCTCTTGTCTGACCTTGAGGAGTACCTTGGGAAGGAGAGGCAGAGGAGGAAAGGCATATACTGTTAGGTTTTTCCAGCTGAAAGATACAGCATCCACTTTCCATTCTTTCTTGTGATAAGTCCTTGTGCAGAATTTCTGTAGTTGGTAGTTGTGAGGGGAGGCGAATAGGTCAATGTCTGGGCATCCCCAGTTCCTTGTTATCATGCTGAAGACTTGTGGATCCTATTTCCACTCTTGGGGATCCATTAGGTTTCTGCTTAGTTCGTCTGCCAGAGTATTTGTCCTTCCTGGCAGGAATTGTACTTGCAGATGTACTTGGTAAGTCAATGCTGTGTCCCACAAGTTCATGGCTAGCCTGCAGAGGGGGTAGGAATGTGTGCCTCCCTTCTTGTTTATGTACTACATGACTGTAGTATTGTCCATCCTTATCAGTAGTTGTCCTGGATGAAGTAAATCCTTGAAGGCTGTCAGGGCGTTCTGAACAGCTAGCACCTCTTTTTGATTGATATGTAGATGCATTTGACTTGGGGACCATGTGCCCTGAATACATCCTCCTGCCATATGGGCCCCCCAAGCATAATCTGATGCATCTGTTGTCAATGTCTGCCTGGCTGTGGGTAAGGTGAATGGCTGTCCCGTGTTGTGGTGCCAGGCTTTTGCCCACCATCGAAACTCCTGTTGCAGGCAGGGAATGAGGGTAATTATTGTTTCCAGGCTGTGGCAGTGTTGAGTCCAAACACTTTTTAGATACCATTGAAGTTTCCTCATATACAGTCTTGCATATGGAATTAGCAGAATGCAGGATGCCATGAAGCCCAAAGCCTGCAGAATTTTTCTTGCAGATAACTGGGGTCTTTGCTGCCAACATTTTGAAATAAGTAGTCAGTTGTCTGTGTTTGTCTGGCGTGAGACAAGCCATCTGTGCAGTTGTATTTAAGCTTGCACCCAGGGATATTATCTCTTGAGAGGGTACGAGTTTTGATTTCTTTTTGTTTACTGTGTACCCTAGACCTGTTAGTAATCTTTTTACAAATGCCAGATGCTGTAGTAGAATGTCCTTGTTCTCTGCTTGAATAAGGCAGTCGTCCAAGTAAGGATATATTTGTATTCCTCTTTGTCTGCAAAATGCAATCACTGGTGCCAGGCATTTTGTGAAGACCCTGGGCACAGTAGATAAGCCAAAGGGCAGTGCAGAGAATTGGTAGTGCATTGAGCCAGCTATAAATCTGAGGTATCTTTCTGCATGATTGTCTGATTGGGACATGCAGGTATGCTTCTTTTAGGTCTAAAGTCACAAGCCAAGCCCTCTTGCCCAGCATGGGTAGAAGCTGTTGCAGAGTTAACATTTTGAATTTTGGAATATTCAGGAATGTGTTTAGGATAGACAAGTCTAGTATTGGTCTCCAGGCTTGTCCTTTCTGGGCACCAAGAATAGCCTTGAGTAGAATCCTAGTCCCTGCTCTTGCTGTGGTACTAGCTGAATAGCTCTCATGTCCATGAGGAATGAAAAGTACAGTTTTGTACCTACCATAAATGTAGATGTCCGATAGATATGCAACTGCAGTCATAACATATGGGTTGTCCTGCCTCAGGCAGCCCTCGGTTGGCCGGATTCCAAAGTCTGGGTCCGACGTCGGCTGATGTCACATTTCTCTCCGACGTTAGAGCGGCTGGAGTATATAAGCATCATCCGATGCCATTTTCTTCAGTGTTTCTTGCCCCAGATGCCAGGTGCCCTCCAAGGAAGGCTGTAATCAAATTGGAAGACAAAAACAGGATTCCAGACAAATAAGTAAGCAATAAACAGATACACCATAATAGATATCCCCAGCTAAGAGAAACAGGGATAGGAGTGGACCCAAGGCATAGAGGGGTATGGAGGGAGGGAAAACCCAACTGCAGTTGCATATCTATCGGACATCTACATTTATGGTAGGTACAAAACTGTACTATGTTCTTCAAGAATGCAACTGCAGTCATAACATATGGGTTGAATACCATAGCTTAGCTGGGGGAGGAGGAATGCTCTAGGAAAGAGATGGTGTGGCAATCAAACCCTGCAGGACTGCCGAAGCAAAGCCTGCTCTGGATCTGGAGTATAAAGGGAGATTGTAGTGTTTGGAGAATGTATGCACGGAGCTCCATGTAGCAGCTTCTAGAATGTCTTTTGTAGGCACCCCTCTTAAGAATGCTGTAGATGTGGCTGTAGATCTGGTGGAGTGTGGTCTGACATTAGCTGGAACATTCTTCCCATGGAAGGAATAACAAAATCTGATGCAATGTCCAATCCATTTTGAAATAGTCTGTTTGGAAATTGCTTTTCCTTGTACTCCAGGGGCGTAAGCTACAAAAAGCTGATCAGACTTCCTACTGGTTTTGGTTCTGTCCAGGTAGTAGCGAAGTTGTCTGTGAATGTCCAAGGTATGCAACAGTCTTTCCCCTTTGCTCTCAGGATTGGGGAAGAAAGTAGGCAGGTGAATAGCTTGATTTAAAGAAACCCTAGATACCACCTTTGGCATAAAAGTAGGGTTGGTTCTTAAGGAGACCCTGTCTCTGTGAAAGATTATGAACTGTGGTATTGCCATTAGGGCCTGTAGTTCCGAAACCCTTCTTGCTGAGGTAATTGCCAACGGGAAAGCTGTCTTCCATGAGAGAAATTGTAAGTCCACTGAAGCTGCTGGCTCAAAGGGGGGTAGAGTCAGTTTTTCTAGGACAAAGTTGAGGTCCCAAGCTGGCACTGGAGCCTTTCTCGGTGGCTTAATGTTCTTGATTCCCCTGAGGAATTGCCTTAACAAAGGATGTGAAAACACAGGCGGATCAGAGTTATATCTAGCTGAAATAGCTGAAGCATGTATCTTTATGGAAGAATATGAGAGTCCATTCTGTAGCATATCTGCCAAATATTCCAGGATGAGTGGGATGTTCAATAATGATGCATCATGTCCCTTGCTGGTATTCCAAATGCTGAATCTCTTCCATTTTGCTAAGTAAACCTTTCTGGTGGATGGTCTTCGAGCTTCTGTTAATATCCGCTGAACTTCCTTGGAGAGAGATAGATTGAGGTTATTCATGGGATCTCCCAGGCTGTTAGCTGCAGCGTCTGAAGGTTTGGATGCACTGTTTTGAAGTTGTGTTGAGTCAAAAGTAGGGACCATTGGGGAAGGGCCCACTTTTTGTTGTGACATATGCTCCGTAGTAGTGGATACCAGTGTTGTCTTGGCCAGTCTGGAGCTATTAGGATCCCCTTGGGCCTCTCTGCTTTGATCTTTAGTAATACTGTGGCCATCAGTGGCAGAGGTGGGAATGCATAGATTTTTAGGAAGTTCCAGTTGAATGAAAGAGCATCTATTTTCCAAGCTTGTGGATGATATGTCCTTGAACAGACTTTTTGTAGATGATAGTTGAGGTGGGAGGCAAATAGGTCTACTTCTGGCCTGCCCCATGCCGAGGTGAGTTGTGTGAAGATTTTCGGATGTAACCTCCACTCATGTGGATCTATGAAATTCCTGCTTAGGCTGTCCGCCAGCACATTGTCTTTGCCTGGAACAAACTGGGATTGCAACTGTATGTTTAGGCTCAGTGATTTTTTCCCAAAGATTCATTGTAAGTCTGCAAAGGGGGTAAGAATGGGTGCCCCCTTGCTTGTTTATGTACCACATCACAGTGGTGTTGTCTGTCCGTATCAGTAGGTGGCCTTGCTGAAGTTGTTGTCGAAAGGCCTCGATGGCATGCATTACTGCCAGCATTTCCTTTTGGTTTATATGCAGATGTGTTTCCTTTGGAGACCATTGTCCTTGTATACATCTGCCCTCCATGTGCGCCCCCCATCCAAGGTCTGAGGCTTCTGTGGTCATGGTCTGTGTTATCTGAGGTTTTTTGAATGGCATACCTGTGTTTGCCTGGCTTACCGAGGCCCACCATAGGAATTCCTTTTGTAGGCATGGAATGAGCGGTATGGTTGTCTCTAGGTTGTTGCTGTGCTGAGACCATAGGCTTTTTAGGTACCATTGAAGCTTTCTCATGTGTAGTCTTGCTAATGGAACCAGGAGAATGCAGGATGCCATGTAACCCAGGGCCTGTAGGAATCTCCTTGCAGTCATCTGGGTGAGTTTTGCCAAACCTTTGAAATAATGAGTTAACTTCTCTTGCTTGTCTTCTGTCAGGTAAGCCATTTGAGAGGCTGTGTCTAGATTGGCTCCTAAGAAGGTTATTTGCTGGGATGGCTGAAGTCTTGACTTTTGGAAGTTGACTGTGTATCCCAGAGCCTGTAGCAATTGTATGACATAGTTCAAGTTTTTTGTCAAAATCAATTTGTCGTCCGCTTGTATGAGGCAGTCGTCCAGGTACGGGTAAATCTGGATCCCCTGGAGCCTGCAATGAGCAATTACTGAAGCCAGGCATTTTGTGAATACTCTGGGTGCAGTAGATAAGCCAAATGGCAATGCTGAGAATTGATAATGCTCTGGCCCTGCAAGAAATGTGAGGTATCTTCTGCAGCTGTGTCTGATAGGGACATGCAGGTATGCCTCCTTGAGGTCCAGAGTAATCAGCCAAGACCCCTTGCCCAGCATGGGAAGGAGTTGCTGTAGAGTCAGCATTTTGAACTTTGGTACTATGAGAAAAGTGTTTAATGTGGACAAATCCAGTATTGGTCTCCATTGAGTTTCTTTTCTTGGAACAAGGAACAGTCTTGAGTAAAACCCCTGGCCTTGTTCTTGTTGTGGAACTCTTTCTATTGCTTTGATCTGAGCAAGCAGAGAAATTTGCTTGATAGCCTCTGCCCTCTGGTTTTGTGGTAGGTTTGGCATGCCTTGTTTTCTTGGTAAGGTATGAAAGTGGAACCTGTAACCTTGGTCTATAATGTCCAAAATCCATTTGTCCTTTGTCAATCTGTGCCAATTGTCTGAAAACAGAGATAATTTTCCACCCAAGGGTGCTTCTATTTGCTCCTTGGTCAGCGGAAGTAGAGGAAAGTCATTGAGATTGTCCCTGTGGGGCAGGGGAGACCCTTGTGTCACTTCTTTGGTTTGTTGGTTGCCATTGTCGTCCCCTGTAGGAACCTCTGTATTGTCCTCTTCCTCGGCCACGCCTGTTTTTACCCCTTTGAAATCTTTCAGGATTAGGAAAAGACCAGTTTTTAGAAGGCCAATTCCTGCTGAATCTGGGTGGCTGAACCTGGAGGAAATCTTTGACCGTCTGAACTGATTTTGCTTTTTCCTCTATGGACTTTAACACATCTTTAGCATTAGCACCAAAAAGCTTGTTCTTTTCCAAGGGTGCATCAAGGAGTTTTGCCTTAACATGATCTGGTAGAGGTTGTTCTTTTAACCATGCATGTCTACGAATGATCGCCCCTGTCATAGCTGCCCTACATGAAGCTTCCAATGCATCATATCCACACTGCAGAAAGTGATTGCTGACTTGCTGAGAATTATGTACAGCTTCCTGCAAAGACTTCCTGTCTAAAGGTTCAGGAGAGGCCAATGTTTTCTGTAAATCATCTAACAGGTAATCCTGATAGTGAAACATATGAAAGAGGCAATTCAGAGCTCTCATAGATAAAGTAGTGGAGGTGTAGACCTTTTTCCCCATCTCTAATGACCTAGCTTCCCTGTTGGAAGGCAAAGGATTTTTGGAGGCGGATGCTGAAACCCCTTTAGGTCCCTGAGAAATAGTTTCTAAATCAACAGCATGGGCCCTAAAGAAATGAGAATGTGTTTCTGGGACCCTATAGTATATGTCTGGCTTGGCTGGAGCAGGAGGAAGAGTATCCGGGTAACACTGGAGTCAGAGTATAGGTCATCCAAAACATCAAGCACAGGAGGTATAGCCAGGGCCTGTGTTGGGGCTTTTAAGGAAGGTTCAAGGCGCTTTCTGGAATCAGAATATTCCTGGCCTTGCCACTTAAAATGATCCCTCATGGTATGCCGAACTTCCCCAAAAGAAATATCCTCAGGAGGGAGGCCGAGGGATGGAATCCTCTGCATCCGAGTCCTCATAGGTCTGGAAGAGCTCTTCCTGGCCATCGGAGTGAACAGAGTCCTCAGAATCTTCATCTGAAGGGATAGGGTCAGAGGGTTCAACCCGGGGCCTCTTATCAGAAGGAGGCTGGGATCCTCTCTTAGGATGGGCCTGTGAACCTCTAATCATGGAAATTAAGTTTGCGGCCATAGTCATGATTTGTGTTTCAGGAGTAGGCTGAGGTAAGGCTTTGGCAGTAAGGTGCTTGGTCTTGCTGGCTGCCTTAGCACATGTGTAGGCCTTAATAGACATGGCCATAGGAGGCCTAGCAGCTCCACGTGCAGGAGTGACCTTATCTACAGCAATGGTCTCGGGCATTTCCTTGGTTTCAGTATCCGGAGAAAAATCTATAACTGGCGTCGGTGTGGCCTCCGGTATCGGAGGTATCGGTAATGTGGTGTCTTCAGTTCGGAGCGACGAAATAACCATCTCAGGGGGAACCGGAGCACTTGCGGTAGGTTTTGGCGTGGAGTCGGTGGAAGACACGGGCCGAGGATGTCGGTCCCGGTCTTTTCGTTTCTTAGGATTCTGCGATGTCGGAAGTTCCAACGGCATTGTATAAGCAAATTCATTGCCGAAAAAATCTTCAGCGAACTCCTCCTGGCCCCTGAGAGTGCGCTTATTGAAGCGAGCACAGGCGACACAGGCTGAGACGTCGTGGTCTGGGCCAAGGCAAGGAAGACAGTAAGAGTGGAAATCCTTATGAGGTATTTGTTTACCACAAGACAGACAATTGTTAACTTTTTCAGTAATTTCTGACATCGGCTGAGGCAAGAAAAGGTCCCCAACGGGGTACTTAGCCTTTTTGATGACTTCGGATTCGAAGAATACAGGAGCTGACCGACCGGCACTTGCGAACTGCTTCTGCTTCGGGCACCGCGCGGCAAGAAAGACTGAAGAAAATGGCGTCGGCTGATGCTTATATACTCCGCTCTGACGTTGGAGAGAAATGCGACATCAGCCGACGTCGGACCCAGACTTTGGAATCCGGCCGACCGAGGGCTGCCTGAGGCAGGACAACCCATATGTTATGACTGCAGTTGCATTCTTGAAGGACATCTTGTTGCTGTGCCTCTGCCCACTGATTGCGTGGCAGGTCTGGCATACCGTTTGGCCTTGGCAGGGTGTGAAAGTGGAACCTGTAGCCTTGTGATACAATATTTAGGACCCATTTATCCTGGGTGACCATGTGCCAATTTTGTGGAAAAAGTGCTAGTTTTCCCCCCAAAGGGGCTGCCAGAAGATAAGTGCTTGGTGCTGGCAGGGGAAAGTCATTGAGACCGTTTCCTGTATGGCTGTGATTTTTCCTCTCATATTTGGAGGTAGAAGCATCCCATTGTTTAGGCCTGTATGAGCCTTGGGGCTGTGATCTGCCTCTGGGGCATCTGTATCTGCCTCTTTGTGGCCTGTCTGACACTGGAAAGGACCAATTCTTTGTAGGCCACTTCCTGCTAAATCTGGGAGGCTGTACCTGCAAGAAATCCTTGACTGTTTGCATAGATTTAGCTTTGTCCTCCATTTTCTTCAACACCTCTTCTGCTTTAACACCAAACTGAGCTTTAACATGATCAGACAGATTCTGTTCTTTTAACCAAGCATGCCTCCTAATGACTGTAACAACGGCCCTGCAGGAGGCCTCTAGAGAATCAAAACCACATTGCAAAGTATGCTTTCCCACGTGTTCAGCTGCATGCAATAAATCTTGCATTTCTTTGTTTTCTGCACATTCTGAATTTGTCAACATTTTCTGTTTAAGCAGTGACATAAGATATTGCTGATATTTAAGCATATGAAATTGGCAATTTAAAGCTCTTACAGCCAAGGTAGCAGAAGTATAAATCTTTTTTCACCATATGCCCAAGGCCCTATCAGAGGGGATAGGGTTTTTTGCAGTGGAAGCCTTGACCCCTTTGGGGACCCTGGGAGATAGTTTCTGGGTCAGCAGCAGCAGGGTTTTTATAAAGAAATTTATGTGAATCAGGAACCCTGTAGTATCTGTCTGGCTTAACAGGAGCTGGTGGTAAAGAGTCTGGAGATAGACTGGACTCTGAAAATACATCATCTACAATGTCTAAAATAGGTGGGATAAGCAAGGGGCCTGTGCTGAGGTAATAAAAGGAAATCTCTGAGCCTTTTCTTGGATTTTGAGTAATCTTGGCTCTCCCAGTGGAAATGCTCCCTCATAGTCTGCAATGTCTCCCCAAAAGAATCTTCAGCATCAGAATCCTCATAGGGAGGAAGAGAATATTCCTGTTCAGAAGAGGAATCAGAGGAAATGGAAACCTGATCTGAAGATTCATATTCTATCTCTTGCCTAGACCTCTTATCAGGAGGGGGATGGGAACCCCTGATCAAAGTAATTAGGTCTTCGACCATTTTAAGCATGCTGGCCTGTCCAAAAGAATGCTGTACTTGTTTCTTTGTCTTTAGAGCTGCTTTAGTCTTTGCCTTTGAAACTGAAGTAGGTTTCACATATAACTGTGCAGGCCTGAAAACACCCTCAGAAGCCGATGCCTGCTCAGTGGCTCCGGACCCATCTAAGGGAATAGTTTCCAAGTGTCCAATACCTTGAGTTTCCAGTGGCCTAGTCAGCTCCACGTGGGAGTCAGAAGCAGCCTGTGGCTCTGAGGTAGCGGGCGTCAGGGGCTGCGAAAGCGCCTCACTGAGAACCGGCGACAGGCCTAGCGGAAGCCTCGTCGTCGGTTTTGGACCTCGGATGCCTGTCCTTTTTTTTTTGCGCTTTTTATAAACTCCAGTAGTCGGCTGTTCCGACGGCATTATATAATTGAATCTTCTGCCAAAGTAGTGAAATGCAAAATCGTACTGATGCTTAATAGTGCGTTGGTTAAATCTAGCACAAAACCGACAACTAGCAACGTCATGGTCAGGGCCTAGGCAAGGAATACAGTAAGAATGAAAATCCTTATGAGGCATTTGCTTCCCACAAGAAATACAATTACTAACTTTTTCTGACATCGGTCTGGAGCAAGAAAAAAGTTTCCCCAACGGGGTACTTAGCTGTAATGAAGACTTCAGATCTGAAATTCGAATTTGAAAATCTCAGGAGTCGGCTGACCAGCACTTGCAAACTGCTTTTGCTTTGGGAACTGCGTGGCAAGAAAGACTGAAGAAAATGGCGTTGGCTGCATCTTTTATATCCCTGGCACACTGACATCAGGGAGGAGGCGACAGCAACCGACACCAGATCTAGACTTTGGAATTCAGGCTGACTGCGGGTAGCCTGCCAGCAGGATAACCCTATTGTAATGACTGCAACAGTGAAACACAATGAACATCTGCCCTAGTGGAATGTGCCCTCACAGGATAGATTCTTTCCATTGGCTGAGTAACAGAAGAAAATAGTTTTAGAAATCCAGAAGAAAATAGTTTTAGAAATCCAGGAGAAAATAGTTTGCTTGGAAACAGGTTGGCTCAGGGCCCTTGAATGATAGGAAACAATCATTCAAACTTGTGGATAGGTTTAGTTTTGCTCAAGTAGTATCTGAGTTGCCTGTGTACATCCAAGGTGTGAAGAATCCTCTCAATGGAGGACTGGGGAGAAGGGAAAAAAGGTAGGGAGATTGCTTAAGGGATAACTCATTAACCACCTTGAGCACAAAGGATGGGTTAGTCTGAAACCCTGTCCCTATGAAACACTGTGAAGGGAGAGGAGGGCATAAGGGCTTGCAGCTCAGAGACCCTTCTGGCAGAGGTAACAGCCACTAGGAGAATGGTTTTCCATGTACAATGTTGCAGGGAAGATGACATTACTGGTTCAAAAGGGGCCAGGGTAAGTTTCTTCAAAACAAAATTGAGATCACAAGGAGGAGGAACTGGTTTTCTTGGTGGTCTAATGTGAAGAACGCCTTTTAGGAACAGCTTAATTTCCAGTCTGGAAGCTAAATGAGGAGACAATGTTAAACATACAGAAATGGCAGAAAGATGTGCCTTGACTGAAGAATAAGACAAGCCACTCCATCAATTCACACAGACAGGACAAAACCACTTGAACCTCTACTGACAGTGGCTATGTATTTTTGAGACACCAGATGGAAAACCTCTTTGTTTGGAGACATAGGATTTCCTAATAGTGGGTTTTCTAGCCTCCTGCAGAACTTGCAGCATGTCCTCATTATAAAGGTGTCAAAGCCCTATCATCCACAGTGTCATGTTTACGGTCAGCATCTGTGGATGCACCAGAGTTCCCTTGTCCTGTGGGGGTAACTTGTGGTGATTGCCCTTGGTTAAATGTTAGAGGAGGGGAACCAATCCTGTCTTGGCCAAAAGGGGGGTCACCAGCAAGATTTTTGGCTCTTCTTGCTGAATTTTCAGCAGGATCTTCTGGATAAGTGGGAAGGGGGGAATGCGTACAGAAACATCCCCTTCCATGGAAAGGATAGTGTGTCCATCTTCCATTCCCCAAGATGTGGGATCCTGGCACAAAACGTGGGAAGCTGTCTGTTGATGGGGGAGGCAAAAAGATCTACCTGAGGAACACCCCAACAATGGACCAGATCCAGAAACACATCCCTGTTTAACATCCACTAGTGAGATCGAGTCATGGACTTGCTTAGAGTGGCTGCCATCACTTTCTGAGCTGAGGGAATGTAAATAGCCTGATGAGAAATCTGGCTCTGCTGGGCTAGCTCCCAGGCATACAATGCCAGTCTGCAGAAGATATAGGACTTTGCCCACCCCCCCACTTGCTGATGTACAAGAGAACTTTGATATTGTCTGTGAACCACCTTAGAACTCCTGGTGAAATCCCAGACTTGAATATTTTGAGGGCAAAAATCAATGCCCTCATTTCCTTTATGTTGATGTGCTTCCTTTGTCTGAGTTGGGGAACACACATCCCTGACCTTCCATATGTTCCAGAGTTGCACCCAAGTCTGTGTCTGACACATCTGTTTACAGATCCTGGGTAGGGGAAGAGGTTGAAGGGGTAAGGCTTTGATTCCTTGAGACCTAGAGAATACACCACTTTAACTCCTTTATCAAACAGGGTAGGAGGGAGAAAACAAAATCCAGAGGGTGAGAGTGTTGCTTCCAAACCATTCTCAGGAACCATTGAAATTTCCTCATATGTAGTCTGGCTAAAGGGAGCATGGGAATAATTGAGGCCATGAACCCCAGGAGGCACATGAACTCCCTGGCAGTCAGAGATTGAAGAGGTAGCAGGTCCTGGAAGTAGGAGGCAAGGGACAGGACCTTTTCTGAGGGTAAATGATATGCACATTGTACAGACAATAAAGAAAGCCCATAAAAACTTGGAACCCTATATAGATGCAAAATGTACCTCACCAATGACAGTAAAGGCACCATCCCAAGAACCCACCTACTATCCACACTCCTCTATGCCTCCCCCATACTCACCAACCTAAACAAAGCAGAATAACAAACTAAACACCTTGTACAATAAAACAGCTAAGTTTTGCTACTGACTCATCCTTCAGGACACATCACTGCATAGCAATCAGGCAACTATCCTGGCTAGAATTACCCAACCTAATCACATATAACCAGCTTGCAATAGCCCACCAAATTCTATATGATCCTGATAGAGTTCCTGCTCTTCAAGGTCTACTTAATATCTACTCTAAGAAATGTCTATTAAGATCCACCAGTAAAGTACTGGTTGACAATAGCTCTGGGGACTCCTTATTTTCTATTTCTGTTGCAAAAGCATGGAATACCATCCACGTAGATAGTAGGACTGCTGAAAACAAAAATAATTTGAAAAAAAAATCCTCTGGTCCCATTTACAAAGTTCTTGGTTATGTAATTGTTCTGACCCTGGGTAGCTTCATTTAATTACATCATATCATACCGTAACCTTCTATGAAAGCTTGCAACAACTCCTTTCTATACTGTTAATCAATGTGTGTTTACTGTATTAGCCACTGATGAATGTAACCAAATGACTTAACAAAAGTTCCTTTCAACTGCATTGTTTACTGTAACACACTGTGCTCCTTTATAGTATATTTACTTTTTGCTCCTTTCTTGGCCTTGAAACTGTACTTTAACTTTTGACTCTGTACTGTACTTTATTAATATGTACATTGCATTTGCTGTACTAATCTTTGTGGAGCTTTTCTCCCCAGGCCTCTGCTGAAAATGGGGCCAGTCGGACTTTCCCAGTAAACAAATGTAAAATAAAGAAACAAGCTATCATCCTGTTTGTTAGAATCCTGCACCCAAGGAAGACATGATCTTGGTAAGGGATCAGGGAAGACATCTGAAGGTTGATAGCAAATCCTAGCATTTTCAGAAGGGTGTCTGCAGATGGAGCTTGGAGAAGTAGGTTGTCTAGATATGGAAATATCTGTATGCCCTGCAGCCTGCTGTAGGCTATGACAGGAGCTAAGCATTGTTGTGAATACCCTTCGTGCCGTAGATTGACCAAAGGGCAAAGCACAGAACTGAAAATGAGAGGAAGCAACAGAAAAGTGAAGAAATATCCTGAACAGTTGGTGAATGGGGATATGAAAGTAGGCATTTTTGAAGTCCAATGACACCTTGAAGGCCTGGGGAAGAATAAGTGGGAGAAGAGTAGGTAACATCAACATGTGAAAGGAGGGGACTTTCAGAAAAGTGTTTGAATGGGAAAGGTCCAGAATGGGCCTCCAAGGGCCATCCTTCCCTGGAACCAGAAACATCCTGGAGTAAAATCCTTTTCCCCTTTGAGAGGGTGGTACCTCTTGGATAGTGCCTTGAGAAAGAAGAGAGGCAAGGGCTAGTGGAAAGAATTACAGTTGGTGTTGTGGAGGTTGTTAGATACCCTTGAAAGAAGGAGGGGTTTCCCACAACAGGAAATAGCCTTGACTGACAATGGAAAGGACCCAAGAGTCCTGGGTTATCCGTTTCCAAGCTGGGTGGGAAAGGGAGAGATGAAGGGAGATAGGGGAGTAGATGGGTCTGGAGGCAGGTAGTCACAGATTACCAGGTTTGGCCTGAAAAGGCTGTTTCTGTGAAGGTGTGGAAAAAGCAGACAGAGGGAGCATGTCTCCTGGAATCCCTCTTACCTTTGGATGGAAGAGTTCTAGTTGCCTTCCTTACAAAGGAGACAAAAATGTGTTTTCAATCCTGGAGATCTTGACCCTTTTCCGGAAAGATTTTAAAAAGCTCTGCAGCTGCACTGCCAGATAACGTTTTACTGTCCTGAGGGGCATCCAATAGCTTAGCTTTGATATCATCAGGTAAAGGTTGTAGTCTAAGCCATGGATACATTCTCAGAACTGGCAGCCATGGCTGAGGCCTCCACAGCATCATAACTGCATTGATGGATTATCTGGTAACCTGGGTGGAGGAATTTAGGATGGTCGAGAGCTTGGCTTAGTGGGTGAATCTGGGAGCTCTGATAGGAATTTCACTGCATCTGCTAGAAGAGTCGGGGAATATTTGGCCATGTGCATCAAAAACCATTGCCCTGAAGGCCAAGGTTGAGGAAGTACACACTTTTTTCTCGGCATCTCTATGGCCTTGCTTCTCCTTATCAGAGGGAAGCAGAGAGGTGGAAGGCAAAAGTTTTGAAGCTTTATCTGCTGCCACTGAAACAGTGGCTGGATCAGCAGAGGGGGGCTTAAAAAGGAACTTGGCATCCTCAGGCACCTTGTAAAATCTGTCTGGACATTTGGGAGCTGGAGGCTGGGAGTCTGGGCAATTGGAAGCTGCAGTAAAGGCATCTAGGAAGGCCATCAGGACAGGAGGGATAGCTGATGGATTAGGGGAATCCATCTGAAGGAGGTCATTGTACTTCTATATATCATTGACCTAGCAGTAGTCCCACTTAAAGAAGTCCTTCATCTTCAAGATGGTTTCCCTAAAGGAAATATCCTTCCCAAGAGAATCCTTACCATTAGATTCCTCCTCTGGGGAGGCATATCCCAGAGGAAAAGAAATGTGTGTTTAGAGTAAGCAAAGAATTCATCACCTGAAAATTCCTCCTCCTCAGAAGAGACGTCATCTGAAGGCCTCTTCAAGGGGGTAGCAGGAGGAAAGGCCAGTGAAGAAATGGAAGGGGCTGAGGTCTGACCGTGGGCCATGAAGGCATTAAAAAGGCCTTGAGTAAAGGCCTGCCACTCAGGTGCTAGGTCAGGTGCTTGGTCCTGAAGAACCAGGGAAACCTGTTTAGTTTTAAGTTTCTTCTTTTTTAGAGCTTCGAGAGCCAGGCGATGAAAGGTAGATGGGCCAGAAGTTGGGTGATATTCAATGACATCCATAGGAACATGCTTGCAAACAATAATTTGTGTGATGCCACGTGGTCCTTCAGTGATAACCAGCTGTGGTTCCTCCCAGCACTTATATCGGATGCCTATGAATCCCTCTGGGACGTGCTTGTAGATTCCTTGATGGCTTCCATGGTGGTACCCATTGAAGGAGCCTCTACAGATTCCGAAGCGGCCTCCAAACCTTCATCAGCCTTGGGAGGAACACCCAAAACAGAGGGAGTGTCATTTTGGTCAGGCCGAGACTTCTTGGCCTTCTTGAGTTGGGGCTCATCTGAAGGACCCGCCGTCACCTTCATATCTCTCACTAAGCACTTAAGGTGCTGATTTTCCAAATATAACCTAACAGAAACTAGATGGCTGTGAAGGATATTTGGGACAAAGGCCTTACAGATAGTACAGGAGGTGTGGTCGTGATATGGGCCTAGACAAAACAAACAAAGCTTGTGAGAGTCTTTATGTGGAATCTGCCTTCCACACTGACACTTGCCCTTCCTAGCTGACATGTACTCAACAAAAAACAACACAGTAGCCAAAAGGAATAAAGAAAAAATCCCAACTGGGCACTTATCTAAAGCACAATATGTGACTTCTCTGGTGAGCAATGACCAGAGCTGGCAATTGGGCAGGTGGCAGAAAAGCCGTGAGGTTGGTATGTGTTGCTGTCCGCTTCATACCTGATGTCTCTATGACTGATGTATGCTAGCTGATGTGCGGTGTCGCACGTACCCTACAGTAGCATTTAGACTTTTGTATACTGGCCACACGTATGAATCCACAAGAGGCAGACTCCCTCATGTTATGAATACTGCAGTATATGAATAGGAGGACAGTGAATGGTTGGTTCTGAGTAAAACTCTATCCCTGTGAACGACTAGACATGGGGGTTTAGAAGATGGGTCTCAAATCTTCCAGGAAAGGAACTTAATATCACAATTGTGGGCTGGCTCAAATGGTTGCTCGATGACTGTTTGTAACACTAAGCTGAGGTCCCAATGGGGAGAAGGGTCTTTGAAGGGAGGTCATAAAGTGAGAGTATCCTTCAAGAAGGACTTACACAGAGTTTGTGAGATGCTGCCAAAGACTCTTGGAAGCCAGTATGGAAGTTGGAGATTGATGGTGAAAGAAGAGGTCCCCTTATCAAAACGTGATGCCAAGAATCCAAGTATTTCATGAATTGGGGATCAAAAAGGTTCAATATTGTTCTGTAGAGCCCAATGCACAAACTTTTTACATTTAGTAGAATACAGTTTATGTGTGGACGGCTAAGTAGAGGATAGTAGCATACGTCAACAGGAGATGAGGGCATAGGTTTGTCTGGCTACTACTGGAAGTGGAGAAACCAAGCCATCAGCTTGAGATTGTGAATGTCTGGGTGAACTGTGCCTGTCAGTTGAGACAGAAGATCTGGAATTGGATCCAGGATCCAAGGTTGTTTGATTAGGTGAGGCCAAAGGAAAGGGAACCAAATCTGTCGAGGCTATAAGGATGCCACTTTGTTTCTGCTGATTATGGTCAAGACTTGTCTTTGAATTGTCAATAATCTTTGCAGAGGAACAGACTATGGTGTTTTTTGTACTTAACACAGCGCCTATGAATTCTAGGGCTTGGGTAGGTTCCAGATGACATTTTTGTAGTTGACTGTTATTCCCAAACAGGAGCATGTTTGAAGGACCTTCTGTCTGGTTTTTACGAGTTGATGCCTGGTCATGGCAGTGATGATGCAATTGCCTAGATATGAAAACACACAGAATCCATGCAGTCCTAAGTGAACTGGTACTACTGCCACACATTTGGTGAACACCCTGGGGGCTGTGGAGAGACCAAAGGGAAGTAGTCTGAATTAGCAGTGACTGGCTTCCAGCCAGAAGCGTAAGAACCTCCTGGACTGCCCTTGCATTTTTATATAATAGTATATATCTTTGAGGTCTATGGAGCACATCCAATCATCCTTTGCCAAAAACAGAAGAATGGACTTAAAACCGTGACCATCTGGAATTTAGTTCGATGAACCAGTTTGTTTGACTTGCTGGAATCTATAATAGGTCTCCAGTCCCCTGTCATTTTTTGGCATTAAAAAGAATCTTGAGTAAATTCCGGAGCCTATCTGGCCTGGGGGGACTTCTTGGGTGAGTCATTTTTCTAGCAGCTTTTGTATTTCTAGGGCTGCTTGAGCCCTTAGATTGGGTGGAACATCCAGAATTTTTGTAGGAAGATGATTGGATGAAAGGGTATAATATAACCTCTGTATATACTTCCCTGCACCCATTTGTCGGAAGTTATCTGTAGCCAGGCTCTCATAAAATGTGCCAGATAATTCAAAGACCATAGGCAAAAGGTTGATGAAGTAAATTTGATTCCCTTGTTTATCCATCTTCCTGGACCCCTTGTTAAGAGGATGAATACTGGAGCTCTCATCTGCCAGTTCCTTTTTGGTGGCTGCTGCCATGACCATTTCATTTACCAGTAAGCTCTTGCTCCAAAAGGGTTTGTCTGTGGGTATGGTAATAATTTTGTCTGGTTTCTGGAGTATAGGCTCAATAATGTCGGGGACCTTCCATGCCTGCTGACAGATTAATGCAATGAGCTCATCAGTGGGTGAGGTCACCCAGGAGGTAGATGGTCAGGTGCCAAAGGCCTGCAGGTATATACATTCCACCAACATAGGATTGTTGGACTGCCAACCATCTCTCTGTTTCAAAATTTCCAGGATGTCTCCAAAGGAGACCTCTTCAGGAGGTGACCGTCAGGATTCTTTGTCCTCATCTAAATCTGTATCTTCAGTTACTGATTTTTCAGGGGGAAAAAATGTTTCCTCTTACACTTCTTCTGAGGAACCTCCTCAGTGGGGAGCTCTGTGAAGGTTTTGGAAAAAGACATTCCTAAATGTGGGGTACCCTGAGGCCTTGACACCAGCTGTCCAGCTGGAGGAAGTGGGTGAGACTCTGAAGCAAGGAAACTTGGCAGGTTGTTCCAATGGGAAGGGGGGAAGGACCATCTGGTGTCTTGGAACACACAAAGTCCTCTCTACTGCTTCAAAGGCTGATCCGTCCAAGGTAGGAAAGGAGTCTGGGCCCGAAAGATCAGTGGTCAGTACTACAGTCCCCCCCCCCAAGTGGGGCAGACATCTCCCAAAGCAGGAGCTGGAGCCGAGCTGTTCCATGCCAAGGCACCGAGGAGAGACTATTCTGAAAAAATTTGGGTCGAATCAAACTCCTCAGAAAGTACAGTTGTGTACACTTGCCATAAATGTAGATGCTCGAGTGTATTCACTGTTGCATTTATCACATTTTGGTTATCCCTGGCAGGGTAGCCCTCAGTCGGCCTGAATACCAGAGGCTTAATATTTCTGCATCGGTTGCCGTTGCTCCAGGACTGATGTCAGGTTGTCCGTAGTATAAAATAAGGCAGCCGACACCATTACATCAGTTTTTCTTGCCCTGTCAGGAGCCCCCAAAGGGAGCTAGGTTATAGTGGAAGAACATCACCAGTAGAAAGTAAATACCAAAAATTCCTTATAAGGAGTGAGAGAGAGAGAGAGAGACAAGGAGGATGGAGAGAGGGAAACCAGGACTGCAACAGTGAATACACTCGAATGTGTACACAACTGTACTATGTTCTTCAGTGTTTCACTGTTGCAGTTATCAAATTTGGGTTGATTCCCAAAGCTGAAGAAAAGGGTGGAGGCAGTCAAGAAGACTGGGGGCTGGCTAGGATGCCCTGCAAGACTGTGGTGGCAAAGCCTGCCCTGGATTTGGAGAAGAAAGGCAGGTGGTAATGCTTGGTAAAAGTATGAATTGATGTCCGTGTTGCAGCCTCCAGGATGTCCATGGTGGGCACCCCTCTGAAGAAAGCTGCAGAGGTGGAGGTTGCTCTGGTAGAATGTGTCCTGATCCCCTTAGGGGAAGGTTTCCCAAGTTGCTTGTAGCAGAAATGGATGCAGTGTGCTATCCATTTGGAAATGGTTTGTTTGGATATGGCTTTGCCCTCTGTTCCTGCAGCAAAGTTGACTAACAACTGATCAGTCTTTCTAAATTATTTATTTCTGTCTAGATAGAATCTGAGCTGTCTGTGCACATCTAGAGAATGCAGTATCCTTTCCCCCTTATTTTGTGGGTTAGGGAAAATGGTGGGCAAATGAATGGATTGGTTGAGAGCCACACTGGACACTACTTTTGGCATGAAGGATGAGTTACCCCAGAGGGAGACCCTATCAGCAAGGAAAATGATGAGGGGCTCAACAACCATTCGTGCTTGTAGCTCGGATACTCTTCTTGCTGAAGTGATGGGCAGAAGCAAGGCTATCTTCCATGAAAGAAACTTTAACTCTGCTGAAGCTGCTGGTTCAAAGGGGGGCAGGGTGAGCTTTTCCAACACATATTTTAGGTCCCAAGCTGGGATAGATGCTCTTCTGGGTGGCCTCAAGTTGTTAGCCCCTCTTAGGAACTGTTTGATGAGAGGGTGTGAGAAAAAAGGTGGCTCTGTGCTGAAATGAGCAGAGATAGCTGAGGCATGAATTTTAACAGAAGAAAAGGATAGACCCCTGTGTAGTAGGTCAGCAAGGTAATCCAGAATGAGAGGTAGGGAGGGCTGTGCTATCCCAGCTCCCTTAGCCTGGATCCAGGTGCAAAACCTTTTCCATTTGTCAGCATAAGACTTTCTAGTGCTAGGGTGTCTGGCCTCAGGTATAACATCTAGAACCTGTTTGCTGATATTGGCAGCTTGTGCAGTGGTCATGGAATATGCCAGACTGCCAGATTGAGGGTCTGCAATTGGGGATGCATGAATTCTCCTTCCCTCTGGGTCAGGAGTGTTGGGATCTGAGGAAGCTGCCATGGTGGCAGAGGTGACAGGCTGCACAGCAGTGGGTACCAGTGCCAGTGTGGCCAGTCTGAGGCAATCAGGATTGTCCTCGGGTTTTCCTCCCTTATTTTGATCAGTACCCTTGTAATGAGTGGTAGTGGGAGAAATGCATAGACTGAGAGGTTGACCCACTAGAAGGATAGAGCATCCACTTTCCAGGCCTTGAAGTGAGGCTCCCTGGTGCAGAACTTGCTGAGCTGATGGTTGGAGTGGGAAGCAAAGGGGTCGACATTCAGGGTGCCCCATTTCTGAGTTACAAGTGTGAAGGTTCTTTGGTCTAGCTGACACTCATGTGGGTCCAGAAGATTTCTGCTTAAGTTGTTTGCCAGAGAGTTTAGAGAGCCTGGCAAGAATTGTGCTAACAGGTGTAGCTGCATGGCTGAGGCCATGTGCCAAAGAGTCATGGAGAGCATGCACAGAAGGTACGAGTGAGTCCCTCCCTGCTTGTTGATATACCACATCACAGTGGTGTTTGTCTGTTTTGATTAGTAGAGCCCCCGGGGAGAGGAGGGGTCTGAAAGCTGTCAGTCTGTGCTGGCCAGCTAACATCTCTTTTTGGTTGATGTGCAGATGTATTTGATGTGGGCTCCATTGGCCCTGTATGCACCTGCAGAAAAGGTGTGCAACCCAGGCATATTTTGATGCATCTGTTCTGAGGGTCTGGGCAGCGTGGGGTTGTGAGAAGGGTAGTCCCTTGTTGTGGTAGCATGCTGCTGCCCACTAAAGAAAATCTTTCCTTAAATAAGGTATCATTGGTATAAGAGTTTCCAGGTCTTGAGAGTGTTCACACCAAAGGCTTTTTAGGTACCATTGTAGTTTCCTCATATGCAGGCTGGCATATGGAATGAGTAGAACGCAAGACGCCATAAACCACAGAGCTTTCAGGATTTTCCTTGCAGATAACTGGGGTCTGGTGGCTAGTTGAGAGAAATAGGCTGTCAGGTAGGTTTGCTTTTCTGGTGTAAGGAATGCCATCTGGGATGCTGTGTCCAGTCTTGCTCCCAGGAATATAATTTTTTGGGTGTATACTAGTTTGGATTTCTTTTCATTGAAAGTATACCCTAGGGAGGTCAGTAGGTCCTTTACAAAGGCCAAGTGCTTGAGCAGCTTTTCCTGTCTGCCTGAATTAGGCAGTCATCTAAGTATGGGTAAAGTATGGGTAAATTTGAATATTTCTTTGCCTGCAAAAAGCAATGGTGGGAGCCAGACATTTTGTGAAAACTCTAGGAGCAGTGGATAAGCCAAAGGGAAGCACAGAGAACTGACAGTGCAGTGATCCCACCCTAAAACGTAGAAATTTCCTGCATGATTCCCTGATTGGGATGTGTAGGTAGGCCTCTTTTAGGTCTAGGGTGGCTAAACAAGCATCCTTGGAGAGCATAGGTAGTAGTTGCTGGAGGGTGAGCATTTTGGCCTCTGCGCACTGGTTTGGGGAAGATCTGGGAACCCTTTTGGGGTTGGTTGTGTGTGGAAATAAAATTTCCATCCCTGGGACACTATGTTGAAGACCCAGTGGTCGTTGGTAATGGTGGCCCAGGTGCTTGCATGGAAGGAGAGGTTTCCTCCTAGGGGCAAGTGTAGGTGGGCAGAGGAAGGGGGTGGAAGTGGGGAGTCACTGTGGGTTCCTACCATGAGGGGGTGACTTAACACTCTCTGGTTTTGAAGAGGAGGAACTTCATTGCTTTGATCTCTGCATTCCTTGGGGCTGCTGTCTGGGGGACCTGCAACCCCGGGATCTGGGCTGAGCTGACCTGGAGGGGGCAGGAAAGAAAGTACAGTTTTGTACCTACCATAAATGTAGATGTCCGAGAGGAATGCATCTGCTGTCTTTACAAATGGGTTGTCCTGTCGTCAGGCAGCCCTTCGGTCGGCCGGATTCCAAAGTCTGGGTCTGGCTTCGGCTGGTGTCGCACTTCACCCGACGTCATTGCGGCAGTTTTTCGGGTATAAAGGCATCAGCTGACGCCATTTTCCTCAGTGTTTCTTGCCCCAGATGCCAGGTGCCCTCTTGGATGGCTAAATTTGGATAAATGCCAAAGTTTCCAAATAGTAGAGAGCAAACACATAAAATAAGCATGTATGTACATATATACAAACAAATACACCCCCCCAAGCTAGCTGAAGATTGGCAAATACCCTAGGAGTACCTCAGAGGGGAAGGAGGGTGGGTAATCCTGACTGCAGATGCATTCCTCTCGGACATCTACATTTATGGTAGGTACAAAACTGTACTATGTCCTTCAAGGATGCATCTGCAGTCTTTACAAATGGGTAGAATACCATAGCTAAACTAGCGGAGGAGGAAAAGAGAAGAGATTATGGTGTAGTTAGGATCCCTTGCAAAACAGCAGTGGCAAAACCAGCACGGGATCTAGAGTATAGAGGTAAGTTATAATGCTTGGCAAATGTATGCACGGAGGTCCAAGTAGCAGCCTCTATAATGTCCTTGGTAGCCACCCCTCGTAAGAAAGCTGTGGTAGTGGCTGTAGCCCTTGTGGAGTGAGGCCTGATGTTCTCTGGAGTTTTCTTTCCATGGTAGGAGTAACAAAATCTAATGCAATTTCCTATCCATTTGGAGATTGTCTGTTTAGAAATTGGATTTCCTTCCTTTCCTGCTGCATATGCTACCAGAAGCTGGTC
Organism: Protopterus annectens; assembly: GCF_019279795.1. NCBI lineage: Eukaryota > Metazoa > Chordata > Ceratodontiformes > Protopteridae > Protopterus > Protopterus annectens. The sequence continues at coordinate 1,566,852,127 of NC_056743.1, read as the reverse complement.
AGTTTTTCTATTGTTTTTTGTCCTGTCCAGGTAGTAGCGTAATTGTCTGTGTACATCCAAGGTATGTAAGAGCCTTTCTCCCCTGTTCTGTGGGTTGGGGAAGAATGTAGGAAGGTGGATAGCCTGATTTAAAGACACTCTGGATACCACCTTAGGCATAAATGTAGGATTTGTTCTCATGGACACTCTATCTTGATGGAAGATTGGGAAGGGTTGCACTGCCATTAATGCCTGTAGTTCAGAGACCCTTCTTGCTGAAGTTATTGCCAGCAGGAAAGCAGTCTTCCAGGATAAGTATTGTAATTGTGCTGTTGCTGCTGGTTCGAAAGGAGGAAGAGTCAGTTTTTCTAACACAAAGTTCAAGTCCCATGCTGGCAATGGAGGTTTCCTGGGAGGTTTCACATTTTAATTCCTCTCAGAAACTGTCTGAGCAGAGGATGCGAGAAGACAGGAGGATCCAAGCTGTACTCTGCTGAAATAGCTGATGCATGTATCTTGATGGAAGAGTAGGACAGGCCTGAATGGAAGAGCTCCGCCAAATACTCCAGGATGTTGGCTATGTTCACCAGTGTCACCTCTTGCCCTTTTGCAGTACTCCAGATGAGATATCTTTTCCATTTTGCTGCATAATTCTTTCTTGTTGAAGGTCTACGAGCCTCCAGGATTATGTCTTTAACCCTTTGGGATAAATTTGGGTTAACTGCTGTTATGTAATGTTCCAGGCAGTTAGCTGCAGAGTTTTTAGGTTTGGATGCAGGGTGTTGTAGTTGTTCTGTGTTAGCAGTAATGGGATCAGGGGCAGTGTCCATATTTGTTCCCAGGACATACTCCTCAGCAGTGGATACCAATGTTGTCTTGGCCAGTCTGGGGCTATCAGAATGATCCTCGGACGTTCCTCCTTGATTTTCAGAAGCACCTTGTGCATCAAAGGAAGTGGAGGGAAGGCATATGCTGTCAGGCTTTTCCAACTGAAAGATAGGGAGTCCACCTTCCAAGCAAGTGGGTGGTAAGTCCTTGTGCAGAATTTCTTCAACTGATGATTGAATGGGGATGCAAACAAGTCTATTTGTGGTAATCCCCATTCTTTTGTGATGGTTTTGAAGATGTCCGGATGCAGCATCCATTTGTGGGCATCTGTTGTAGTTCTGCTTAATATGTCTGCTAGAATGTTTTCCTTCCTGGTACATAAATTGCCTGTAACTGAATGTTGTAGCTCAGAGCCACATCCCATAGGTCCAGTGCCAGCCGGCATAGAGGGTATGAGTGTGTGCCTCCCTGTTTGTTGATGTACCACATAACTGTGGTGTTGTCTGTCCTTATCATCAACTGGCCTTCTTGGAGAAATGGTCTGAATGCCTGGATTGCCAATTTCACTGCCATCATTTCTTTTAGATTTATGTGCAGATGTAGCTGGTCTTGAGTCCATAGGCCTTGAATGCACTTGTCCATCATGTGTGCCCCCCAACCGAGGTCTGAGGCATCTGTTGTGATGGTTTGTCTTGGTTGACTTTTGCAGAAGGGTAATCCTGTGTTTGATTGGCAGGCCTGAGCCCACCATAGGAACTCTTGCTTCAGGCATGGGATCATTGGAATTTTGGTTTCTAGGCTGTGCTGGTGCTGGGACCACAAATTCTTTAGGTACCACTGCAGCTTTCTCATATGCAGCCTGGCATGAGGGACCAGTATTATGCAGGATGCCATGAAGCCTAGAGCTTGTAGCACTTTTCTTGCAGTTAAATGGTTCTGCTTTGTTAATGCCAAGAAGTAGAGAGGAAGTTGCTCTTTCTTTTCTGTAGTTAGAAATGCCATTTGTTTTGATGTGTCCAGTTCTGCACCCAGAAAGGTTATTCTTTGGGATGGAATCAGCCTTGACTTTTTTGTATTGACTGTACATCCCAGGGCTTGCAGCAGGTAGATGACTCTTTGTAAGTCTTCTGATAGTTTGTTTTTGTTGTCCGCTTGTATCAGGCAGTCGTCCAGGTAGGGATAGATTTGAATCCCCTGAAGTCTGCAATGAGCGATTACTGATGCCAGGCATTTCGTGAACACTCTGGGCGCAGTAGATAAGCCAAAGGGCAATGCTGAGAATTGATAATGCTCTGATCCTGCAAGAAATCCGAGGTATCTTTTGCAAATTGGTCTTATGGGGACGTGCAGGTATGCCTCCTTGAGATCTAGAGTTACCAGCCAAGACTCCTTGCCCAGCATGGGAAGAAGCTGATGTAGGGTCAGCATTTTGAATTTTGGAACAATGAGGAATGTGTTTAAAGTGGACAGATCTAGAATAGGCCTCCATTTGTTTTCTTTTCTTGGTACCAGGAAGAGTCTGGAGTAAAATCCCTTTCCTTGCTCCATAGATGGTACCTTCTCCACAGCTCTCATTTCTAATAATTGAGATATTTGTTTTAGAGCTTCTGTCCTTTGAGTAGGTGGTAGATTCGGCATTCCTCTCTTTCCTGGTAGAGTATGGAAGTGGAATCTGTAACCTTGGTCTATAGTTTGCAAAATCCATTTTTCTCTTGTAATGCAGTGCCAGTTTTTTGAAAATAAGGTTAGCTTTCCGCCTAAAGGTGCTTCTAGTTGTTCCCTGGTAGGCGGTGCCACCGCCAAGTCACTGTGATTGAGTTGTTGTAGTGGTGGTGGCTGTATCCGTGCCTCGTTGGTTGTTACCCTGCCACTGGCGACCCCTGTAGGCACCCCTGGATTGGTTTCTGCCTCTAGAGCGCCTATTCCTGCCTCTTTGTGCCTTAGAGGAGTCTGGAAAGGACCAATTCTTGGAGGGCCAGTTCCGGCTAAACCTTGGAGGTTGAACTTGCAAGAAATCTTTCACTGTTTGCACAGATTTTGCTTTCTCTTCCATCTTTTTTAGTACCTGCTGTGCAGGAGAACCAAATAAATTGACCTTGTCCATAGGTGCATCCAAAAGCTTAGATTTGACATGGTCTGGTAATGCCTGTTCTTTCAACCATGCATGCCTCCTGATAACTGTGCCAGTCATGGCTGATCTAAAGGAAGCCTCCAGTGCATCATAGCCACATTTTAAAGAATGGTTACTAACTTGCTGTATGTTATGTACCATTTCTTAAACATACTTTTTATCTAAAGATTCTTCAGAGGACAGCTTTTTAGTCAACTGGTCAAGCATAAACTCTTGATATTGAATCATATGAAATTGGCAGTTCAAAGCTCTAGCTGACAAAGTAGCAGAGGTGTAAACTTTTTTACCCCATCTCTCTAAGGACCTGGATTCCCTTTCAGAGGGGAGGGGGGTTTTAGAGGAAGTAGCTGCTATAGCTTTTGGACCCTGTGAGATAGTCTCTGGATCTGCAAAAGGAGCCTTATATAAGTGGTGATGAGTGTCCGGGACCCTGTAGTACCTATCGGGCTTAGCAGGAGCCGGAGGTAAAGTATCAGGAGCAGTGCAAGCATCATTAAATGCATCATCAACAACAGAAAGAACTGGAGGTATAGCTAAAGGCCTATGCTGTGGCAAATGTAGAAAGGTCCTAAGCCTTTTTCTAGAGTCTGAGAAATCTTGGCCCTGCCACTGAAATTGTTCCCTCATAGCATGCAAAGTTTCCCCAAAGGAAAATTCCTCAGGAGGAGAGGCTGAAGGGATGGACTCCTCAGCATCAGAGTCTTCGTAAGGAGAATAAGAAGCCTCAGGAGGGTCTGTATGTTCTGAGTCATCAGAGGAATCATCTGCGGATACTGGCTCAGGGGGCTCTGCTCTAGGCCTCTTTTCTGGAGGAGGGAGAGAGGCCCTATCTGGATGAGGCTGGGCTCCACGAATTAAAGAGATGAGATCCTCAGCCAAAGAAAGCATATGGGAACTGGTGCTGGGCCTGTGAGAGGGGGGCTTGGCAGGCACAGGTTTTGATGCTTTGGCTGCTTTAGCCCTGGCAAAGGCCTTAATAGACATAGCTGGAGGAGGCCTAGCAGCTCCACGTGCAGGGGTAGAAATATCCAGGGGGATGGTGTCTGATAAATCCTGTGAAACCGCAACAGAAGGTTGGATTTCAGAAGCCGTTTCTACCAGGTTAGAAGAGGCCTCGGTAGAAGGCAAGTTATCGGCTGAAGAAAGAACCGCTTGCTCGGCTTCGGCCGAAACCGAGACACTCGTGGTTTGCTTAACCGTGGTTTCGGCTGAAACCGCGGACCGCGAGTGTCGGTCCTTTTCTCTGCGTTTCTTGGTTATTTGCATAGTCGGAGAATCCGACGGCATAATGTAGGCAAAATCGGAGCCGAAAATCTGTTCAGCAAAGTCCGATCGACGTCTAAGCGTCCGCCGGTTAAAAGAAGCACAGGCTAGACAAGATGCTACGTCGTGGTCTGGGCCTAAACAATGTATGCAATAGGAGTGGAAATCTTTATGAGGTATTTGTTTCCCACAAGATAAACAGTTATTAACTTTCTCTGACATCGGCTGAGGCAAGAAAGAGTCCCCAACGGGGTACTTAGCTTTATAGAAGTCTTCGAAGTAGTATTCGGTAGTAGTAATCTCTGGATCTGACCGACCGGCACTTGCGAACAGCTTCTGCTTCGGGTGCCACGCGGCAAGAAAGACTGAGGAAAATGGCGTCGGCTGATGCCTTTATACCCGAAAAACTGCCGCAATGACGTCGGGTGAAGTGCGACACCAGCCGAAGCCAGACCCAGACTTTGGAATCCGGCCGACCGAAGGGCTGCCTGACGACAGGACAACCCATTTGTAAAGACTGCAGATGCATCCTTGAAGGACATCCAGTGCTTGGAGGGGCAATGCATACTGAACCTGGGTAGCTGGACCTGCAGAAAGTCCTTAACTGTCTGCTTAGATTTATATTTTTCTTCCATCTTTTTTAAGACCTCCTCTGCATTGGTGCCAAATATGTTGTCTTTGTGCAAGAGTGCATGCAATAATTTGGATTTGACATGGTCTGGCAAGGGCTGTTCCTTAAGCTAAGCATGCCTTCTAAAGACAGAACCAGTGACTGCTGCCCTGCAAGATGCTTCTAGGGCATCAAAACCACATTGTAAGGTGTGCTTAGTTACTTGACTTACATAACGCATTAACTGTTGTAACTGTATTTTCTGCACAAGCAGGAAAAGATATTTTTTGTTTGAGGAGTTTCATGGTATGTTGGGGTAGTCCTGATATTCCCATTGGAAATGCTCCCTTAAAGTATGTAGGGTTTCCCCAAAGGAAAAGTCCTCAGATGGAGAAGCTTAAGGAATGGATTCCTCTGCATCAGAATCCTCATAAGCAGAGAGGGGTTGCATGTCTTGATATTCAGATGCCTCAGAGTCATCAGACTCCTGCTCAGATAAAACTACTGTGGACAACTCTCTTTCTTATGGAAGGGGTAGCTTGGCTTCCTCTGATCAGCATTATAAGGTCGTCTGCCACTTTAAGCATTTGAGATGGAGGCAAGGAAGCATATGCTAAAGATTAGGTCAGTTTCTTGGGTGTGGTTCGTACCTTGGGATTTAGAAAGTTGGTAGTTTTCGAAAGAACGGTAGATGCAAAAGAAGTTAGTCTGTGTCAAGATTTGGTAATGCGAAGTACTTCCTCAGAAGCCGGTGGCTGCTCAGTGGCTACGGACCCATCCAAGGTAGAGACATCCACAGGATCCTTAGTTGATGAAGAGTCTCGCGACATAGTGGTTCATACCCTGGGCCTTAGAAACTTGGTAGTTTTCGAAAGAAAGGTAGATGTGAAAGAAGTCAGTCTGTGTCAAGAATTGGTAGTGCGAAGTACTTCCTCGGAAGCCGGTGCCTGCTCAGCGGCTCTGGACCCATCCAAGGTAGAGACATCCACAGGATCCTTAGTCAGTGAAGAGTCTCACGAAAGGGTCTCGTAGCAGCCTGCGAATACACAGAAGCGGGCATCAGGGGCTGCGAAAGTGCCTCACCGAGGACCACAGAACTGACGACTAACTTAACAGAAGTGTCGTCGGTAGGTTTGGACCTGTGCGGTCTGTCTCTGTCTTTATCCTTACATTTTTTTCGGAAGATCTGCTGTCAGATGGCTTAAGGAAGCCATATCAGAATTCGAGGATTGAGAGCGAAAATATCTAGCTACAATAAGGGCCTGACGACGTATAATTCTGGTGTTGAACAAAGCACAAAAGTGACAGCGGAAGACGTCGTGGTCTGGGCCTAAGCAAGTGATGCCATAAGAATAAAAGTCTCTGTGTGGTATTTGCTTTCCACAGGCGAGACAATTGTTAACTTTTTCTGACATCGGTTAGAGCAAGAAAAAAGAATCCCCAATGAGGTACTTAGCTTTAGAAGACTTCAACTTCAGTTTGGAAAATGAGGCCGACCGGCACTCATATGAACTGCTTCTGCTTCAGGCTCCTCGACAAGAAAGACTGATGTAATGGCGTTGGCTGCCTTACTTATACTACTGACAATCTGACGTCAGTCCTGAAGCGAAAGCAACTGATACAGAAATACTACGCTTCTGGTATTCGGGCTGACTGAGGGATACCCTGGCAGGGATAACCCAAATATGATGACTGCAACAGTGAAACATGAAGAACATCTGGCAGGACAGGTACACCTTCAGGAGGTCTCTGGTTCCGATCCAGCCTGAGAAATCAGAGTCACAATCGGTGCTAAAGAAGAGGATCACTTCAGAACAGAGGCAGTCAGCAGGTCTAGGCAACTCAGAACTGAGGTCCCAGAATGTGCAGTACAAATCAAAGGATAAGGGGGTGGAAGTAGAAGGTCCCTGACTCAACGGGATAGGAGGCCTCGAGGCTCCAGTGACTCCTTGCTGACAGATAATCTTTCTCACCACTCTTTTTAGCTCTTACTCAGTAAAGCTTCTCAAAGAATGAGTGGACTTGGTTGGTGAAAAAGATCAATCCAGGAAGGGAGAAGGCAATCGATCTGGAAAAGGGTCAATTGAAGGGGAATACCTGGACCTGGGTATAATTATAAATTCCCTATTTGGCACCAAAGCAGACTGTGTTAAAAAACATTACTTTTTCTGAAGATGGTTGCTGCCATGGATCCAGAGTCTTGAAGAACTAACAGTGCAGGTACCATGTCATTGGAAAGAATGGCTTGCACTTGGGGCCTTATCTTTAGCAACCTTTGAAGAGGAAGAGAAGCTGTACAAGTGGTGGTATTCAGGCTGGCTCTTATAAACTCCAAATCTTGAGACGGACTTAGCTGTGATTTTGTTGGATTCACTGTAATGCCTAGATGAGCAAATAGATGCAGAATGAAACTGATTGCTTGATTTAGTAGATGTCTGGTGGGAGTGGTGACGAGCCAGTCTAAGTATGGAAAAGTGAGCTGTTACTGCTGCCATGCACTTGAACACCCTGGGGTCTGTAGTGAGACCAAAGGGCAGCACTCTGAATTGGTAGTGACTGCCCCAAAGTGGAGGAACCTTCTGGAGCACTTGTCCAGTTTTATGTGGTAATACACGTCCTGAAGGTCTATGGAGCACATCCAATTGTTTTCTTCTAAGACTGGATACGATAAACTGAACCATCACCATCTAGAATTTTGTTGGCTGAACAAATTTGTTTAGAAGGCTGAGATCCAGGACTAAACTCAAGTCCCCCATCTTTTTTGGCACCAAAAAGAACCCTGAGTAAAATCTGGATCCTATCTGGTCTGGTGGGACTTCTTGGATGACTCTTTTTCTAGCAACGTTTAAATTTCCAGAGCTGCTTGATCCCTCTGATCGGGCGGAACATCAGGGATTCTTCTACCTAATCTGGGAAAGAGCATGAAAAGGATGTAGTACCCTCTGGCAATAATCCTTTGCACCCAAGTATCTATGGTTATTTGTCACCAGGCTGAGTGCAAGGACAACCTTCCCCCAACTGCCTCCAGAGGCAAGCAATCGGGCCTCCTTTCAGAAGCAATGGTAGGGCTTCTCTGAGAAAGAATCTCTGGAACCCTGATTTTGCAGGCCACCTCTACCACGTGGTCAGCATCTTCCATTGCACCTCCCCCTTCTGCCCCGAGGGGAGCCACCACCACGTACATCTTGAAAAGGCCCTTGGGATTTTTTGAACCACATCTTCTCACTCCTTTGATTCCTGGAAAAGGAAGCTGGGGAGCCAAAAAACTTATGTCCACTGCAGATAAGGTCTTTTCATCTTTCTCACACCTGGCAAGGGTCTCTCTGACTTTGGGGCCAAACAAAGACGATCTGTCTAAAGGAGCATTGATGAACAAAGACTTAAATGGCTCCACAAACTCATGCAAGTGCATCCAGGCATGCCTCCTAATGGCAACACCAGAATGCACTGCCCTAGTTGTCCCTTCATCTGCCTATGCAATGACCCTCATGGACGAGTTGGAAATAGACTCCAGGATAGCTAGTTGGGAGGCCACTTTATCTTGAACTTCCTCAGACACAGCACCTGCAAGGTTATCTAACAGCTCCTTGATCTGATCCCTTTGGAATCTAGTAAAGTGTGCCATAAAATTCAAGGACCTTAAAGCAAAGGTTGATGAGGCATGCACCCACTTTCCATATCTGTCCATCGCCCTGGATTCCCGGTTAGGGGGTGAGCAGTGGAGCTCTCTTTTGCAAGTTCTTTCTTGTGGCTGCTACAACCACAATGGCATCTACTGCTACTCCCTTAGCCCAATACTGATGGTCATATCTGGCACTGTGAGAATTTTACCCAGTCTTCTTGGGATAGGCTCTGTGGAGTCAGGGGGTCTTCTAAGCCAGCTATGGGATCAATTTAATGAGCTTGTCAGCAGGTGGGGTCACCCAAGAGGTAGATGGGCAAACATCAAAGGCTTGCAGGTACACAGGCTCCTTTGAGGTAGGGTTTTTGGGCTTCCAGTCACCCCTCTGCTTCAGGATTTCCAGAATGTCTCCAAACGAGATGTCTTATTAAGGAGGGGCCATGTGGAACTGTCCCCTTCATCTAAGTCCATGTCCTCTGTGATGGATTCTTCTGCGGAATCCAGGTGTTTCTTCTTACATGTCTTTTTCCAAGACACCTCCTCAGTGAGAAGCTCTGTGGAGGACTCAGAAGAAGAAGGACCCTGTGTAGGGGCATCCTACAGCTTTGGTGCTTGCTGTCCAGGCGTGGAGGTTGGAGGAAGCTCTGGGCGAGCAGGGGTCTCAGAATGAAGTGCTGATAGGGAAGGGGCCAGCTGAGAACCTGCAGAGGCCAATGCCTGATCTATCACCTGGAAGGCAGGTCCCCCAGAAGAGGGATGGGAACCCAGAACTGAGACACAACCTCGGAACCGTGGTCCCACCCTGCTCAGAAGAAACCACCACCAAAGTTGGAACTGGGGAAGAAAGAATGATTGTGTAAAATCTTACCATAACCATAGACGTCCTTTCTCTTCCATGTTGCAGTATTCTTAGTGTGGGATTTTCTGCCTCAGGTGACCTGAAAATAGGCTCCTATACAAAAGCTTAAGCCTGATTGCTGTTGGTGCACGCACAGACCTCACAACTAACTGCCCAGTTGGACAGTGGACTAGGTAGAGCCAAATTATGTCCTCCAGACTGGTGACATGCCATAGACTGCCCAGTGAGATCATAGTCTAGGAGGTGCCCTAGGGTGCTCCATAGACAGGTGAAAGGAAATGTAGGGGGATGGTGGTAGGGAAGGAATACTGCAACATGGAAGAGAAGGACATCTATAGTTATGGTATGATTTTACCCAATTATTCTTTCTGTTCCCATGTTGCAGTATTCTTAGTGTGGGAGAGTACCACAAGCTGAAGAAGGAAGAAGGATGGTGGTAGAGGTAGTTGATCTCAGAAATCCCTGCAGAACTGCCCTAGCAAAACCAGCTCTGGCGATATGGTCCAATTTGTAGTGTCTGGTAAAGGTGTGTATAGTGGACCAAGTGGCTGCCTCCAGAATGGAGCCCGTGTCCAGGCCTTTGAAGAAGGCTTTGGAGGATGCTATGACCCTAGTGGAGTGTGGTCTTATCCCCTGAAGTAAGTCCTTGCCATGGTAGGAGTAGCAGAAGCAGACAGTTTTCCTGATCCAACAGGAGATAGTTTGTTTGGAGACTGCCTTGTCCAGAGCCCTGGAATGAAAGGATACAAAGAGTTGATTAGATTTCCTTATAGACTTAGTTTTGTCTAAATAAAATCTTAGCTGCCTGTGCACATCCAGGGAAATGAGCATTATCTCACCGTCATTGGTGGGAGAAGGAAAGAAGGTGGACATGGTGGGTGGACTGATTTAATGATAACTCATTGACCACTTTGGGCATGAAAGAAGGTTTAGTGGGCAGGGTCACTCTGTGTTTGTGGAAGATAATGTAGGGAAGGACAGGCCATGAGTGCCTGCAGTTCTGACACCCTTCTAGCTGAGGTGAGAGCTACCAGCAGGATTGTTTTCCATGTGCACATTTGCAGTGTTGAAGGACTGGCTGGTTCGAATGGGGCCAGTGTGAGTTTTTCCTAGGATAAAATTTAGGTCTCAAGGTGGTGGAACGGGTTTCCTTGGTGGCCTGATGTCTAAGACCCTTTCAGGAACAATTTAACATCTAACCTGGAGAGTAGAGGAGGGTCTAAGGGTAAGCAGAGACTGCAGATAGGTGGACTTTCACTGAGGAGCATGAAAGGCCGGGCTTGATAAGTTCACACACACAAGCTACGACTAGAGGGACATCCGCTAGAAAGGGATCCCCATGTCTTTGGAGACACCATTTGGAGAATCTTTCCCATTTTAAAATGTAGGATCGCCTTGTGTTAGGTTTCCTGGCCTCCCTCAGGACCGAACGCATGTCCTCAGAGTAGCAGTGTCTGAAGGGTATTAAAGGTTTATCACCCAGAGTGTTAGACATAGCATCTTCAGGTGAGGGTGAATGAGTTTTCCCTTCTGCTGTGAGTAGGTCCCCCTTGTGTGGGAACTTGTGTTGATTGCTCTTGGCGATGGATAGTAGAAGGGGGAAAAAATGCAGCCTTGACCAAAAGGGAGTCTCCAGCAAGATTTTTGGCATGTCCCTCCTGATCTTCAGAAGGACCTTTTTTATAAGAGGGAAGGGGAGAAAGGCATACAGGAACTGTCCCTTCCATGAAATGGTGAAGGCATCTATTCTCCAAGCTAGTGGGGAGTGGTCATTGGTACAAATTTTTTCAGTTGTCTGTTCTGGGGGGGAGGCAAACAAATCTATTTGAGGTGTGGCCCACTGGTGGACAAGGTCTAGAAAAAACTCTGTTTAACATCCACTCGTGATGCAGAGGAGATGAACTGCTGACAGCATCTGCCTGGTGGTTCTCCCAGGATGGTATGTAGGCTGCCTGCAGAGATGAGTTGTTTTGGGAGGCTAGGTCCCAAATTTGGACTGCTAGCCTGCAGAAGATATAGGACTTGGTCCCCCCCCCACCCCATTTGATGTACAACATGACTGTGGTGTCTGTGAAGATTTGAAGGGGACATGGCTGAAAGATGGGAAGAAAGGTTTTCAGTGCCAAAAGGACTACAGTCATTTCTCTGACACTGATTTGTTTTTTTTTCTGGAGGGGTGACTGCCAGCATTTTTGCACTTTGAGGCCCTTCACAGTAGCGCTCCAGCCCAGGTCTGATGCATCTTTATGCATGTACTGAGCTGGTGAAGGGAAAGTCCTAAGTTTACTTGAACATGTTGGATCCACCACCTCAACTCTGTTCTTTAGGCAGGGTAAGAAGAGAATCTGGAATTCTATAGGGTGGTTGTGTTGGACCACACATTCCTTAGATACCACTGTAGTATTCTCATGTGCAGTCTGGCTAATGGTAGCATAGGAATGGTGGCTGCCATAAGGCCCAGAAGTCGCAGAAATTGTCTTGCTGATAGTTGGTGGACCTGGAGCAGATCCTGGAAGAGGCCTGTTAGGGAAAGTACTTTGTCCTAAGGAAGGAAAGCCTTCATCAGGTCTGTTTGGATCCTGCAGCCCAGAAAGATTTTGTCCTGCTGTGGTGCTAGGGATGATCTGGAGTATCTGATTTCTTACAATTGCTAACAGATGCCTGGTTGGGGTGGTAATGAGCCAATAGTCTAGATATGGAAATACCTGGAATCCCTGCAGTCTCAAGTGAGCTGCTACTGCTGCCATGCATTTGGTAAACACCCCGGGGGCTGTGATGAGGCCAAAGGACAGAACTCAGAACTTCTAGTGACTGGCTGTCAGCAGGAAGTGCAAATACCTTCTGGATTGTCTGTTCCTCTTTATGTGATAGTATGCATCCTGAAGACCTATACAGCACATCCAGCCATCCTTGCCCAGAAAAGGAAGAAGTGACTGAACCATGACTACGTGAAGCTTTGCGTGTCAAATTGACTTGTTCAAGCTTCTGAGATCCAAAACTGGTTTCCAGTCTCCTTTTTCTTTGGCAATAAAAAGAATCTTGAATAAGTTCTGGATTCTAATTGATCTGGCATGACATCTTGGATGACTCTTCTTTCTAGCAGCCTCTGTATTTGAATTACTGCTTCTTTCCTCTGATTGGGTGGAATATCTGGAATTTTTCACAGAGTTGGAGGTGGAAGGGAAAAGGGTATTATATAACTTCTGCAAATAATCCTCTGCATCCAGGTATGTTTTGTTCTGTCTAGCCAGGCTCTCTGGTGCAGGTATAGTCGACCTCAGATTGCCTCCAGGGGTGGACAATCGGGCCTCCTTTCAGGAGGGCTGGTAGGGTCTGTCAGAGAAAGATTCTCTGAACCACTGGTTTTGTGGGCCTCCTCTGCCACAGGGTGGTCATCGTCCTCATCCATTATAGTCCCCCCTGTCCCTGGTGGAACTTTCTCGATTTGTGTCCTGGAAAGGAGCCTGGGACTTCCTGAACCACATCTTCTGACCACCTCACTGATTCCTCAGAGACGATCTTTGAGGGTCAAAAAATGTACACCCACTGCAGAGAGGGTCGTTCTATCCTTCTCATGCTTGGATAATGTGTTCCTCACCTCGGGGCCCAAACAAGGAAGTGCCATCAAAGGAAGCAGAGACTAATGAGGACTTGAAGGGCTTCACCAAATCAAATAAGCGCATCTAGTCATGCCACCTAATGGAAATGCCTGAACCCACTACCCTTAAGGTGCCTTTGGCTGCATGTGAAATAAGCCTTATGGATAAATTCAAGACAGATTGAAGGGCAGCCAACTGAGAAACCATAGATGATTGTCCCTCTTCAGAAATGGTTCCTGAAAGGGAAGTTGAGAGTTATTTGATCAAATCCCTTTGCAACCTAGTAAAATGTGCCAACCTAAGGGTAAACGTGCTTCCCAAACCTGTCCACCATCCTAGACTCCCTTGTTAGGGGGATGAACACAGGAACTCTGTTCAGCAAGTTCCTTCTTGGTAGCCTACGCCATGACCATGGCATCCACGGGCATCTCTTAGCCCAAAATTCCTTTCCTGAAGGTGGAGTTAAATCCTGTATGACTTTCTGGGTATAGGTTTAATTGTGTCAGTCTCCTTCCATGCCGACAAAAGCCCAAATCAATGCATTCATCTGTGGGCAGAGTAACCCAGGAAGTAGATGGGCCAGCACCATATGCCTCCAGAAATACTGACTCCTCAAGTGAAGGGTTGCAAGGAGTTCAACCACGTCTGTCTCAGGATCTCAAGGATGTCTCTGAATGTTGACATGGACTCCCATGCCGTCAGGTGCAGCGAAAGACGACCCTAGACTGCTTCCAGAGTAGTCGGGCAACCCCTCAGGGCTGTTGTGTGGGCCTGTCCAAGAAAGGTTTTCGAAACCCCAAATTTCTCAGACCCCCCCAACTCTGGACCAGCATCTGTCTGGTCCCCCTCTGCAGGAAGATGAGTCCTGAGTATCCTGGGAATACTGAAACTTCTGGAACCATCTTCTTTTGCCCCCGCTGATTCCTGGAAAAGGATCTTTGAGGGTTAGAGAAGCAGATAGTACAGTTTTTACACTAACAGTCTATCCAAACAAAGAAAGAACCATCATAAGGGGCATTCGAGAAAGATACCTTAAAGGGTTCCATGAACTGACATAGCCTGAGCCAGGCGAGTTGCCTCATTGGCAACGCTGGACCCAGCCACCCTTGCCGCTCCTTCAGTGGCATGTGAAAGGAGGTGCATGGACGTATTGGAAACCACTTTGAGAGCAGCCACTCGCATGGAGAATATGCACTTATCCTCTGGTGACATGGACTCCGGGGGTGACTCAGCTCCTTGACCAAGTCACACTGCAGTCGGCTTGACATGGGCCAAATAATTCACCACCCTTATGGAAAAGGTGGCTTAAGCATACGTCCTCTTTCCTAGACAATCCATCATCCTGGACTCTCAGTCGGGGGGATGGACCATAGAATTTTCCTGAGCTAGTTCTTTCTTGGTGGCGGCTGCTACCACCATAGCATATACAGGGGACCCCTTGTTCCAACTATGTCTGTCTGCAGGACTCCTCAGAATCTTGCTGGGATGCTTTGGGATTGGCTCCACGGTGTCCGGTTCCTTCCATGCCCGGGTGGTGGTAAGATCCACCGAGGGATCAACGGGGGGGGGACACCCAGGAAGTAGATGGGCCCATGCTGAAAGCCTCCAGAAATACTGATTCATCTGAGAAGGTCTGGGGGCAGACCAACCTTGCCGCTGCTGCAGGAGTTCCATGTCATCTCCAAAGGAGATATCATCGAGGGTGATCTGAGGAACCTTCCCCTTCCTCCAAATTGGTATGCTCAGTGAGGGACTCTGGGGAGGAGTCCAGGTGCCTCCTTTTGAATGTTTGTTTGTGAGGCACATCACCTTTTTCTGCAACAGTTTTTTCTTTCTGTTGTAGAGTATCTTGGTTCTGTTGGGTATGGCTAGTTCCATGCATTTGTTTACATGTTCGTACAGTGCATTCATGTATGATTCAGCAGTCCTGCAGCTATTTTCCATTGGCATGGGTGCTGTGAAGTTTGCTACTGCAGTTTTTAGTAGTCCAAAGTCCGCTTTGGATAAGTTTTTCAAGGTGGTTACCTTTGCGGGAGGTGTGGATGAGATGTGGATTTCCATGGTGATTAGTTTATGTTTGGATCTGACCAGACAGGGAATGACTATTGGTGTAGAGCAATGGTCGCCCATATTAGTACTAACCAGGTCAAGGATGCTGCTTCCTCTAGTTGGGGATCAGAATGAACTGGTCAAGGGCATTAGAAATGATGAATTCCAGGAAGCGTTGGGCCAGTGTATTGGTGCTTGAGTAGTTTTCCCAGTTGATGGAGGGGTAGTTGAAGTCTACTAGTAAGAGAGTTTTGGGTTTGACCTTGATAGATTCCAGGGTGCTTAGGAACATGGAGTGAGAGTCCAGGGACATGGTTGGGGATCTATAGGAGGCTATGACCTGGATCACCCTGTTACCCAATGTTAGTTGTACCTGAAGTATCTTAGATGCGTTATGCTGTGCTACTAGTCTGGAGGTCTGCATATCCTTAATGAATATGGAGACACCACCGCCTTTGGAGCTTCGGTCCATGTTCTGGGGATGAAAGGTGTGGAATGAGTTATAGCCTGGTAGCGCAAGGATGCTTTCTGCTACTTTAAACCAGGTCTCCATTACAGCACAAATGTCGATGTTCTCCATCTTGAGGAGTGCTTCGAGTGAGTGCATCTTGAGATTTAGACTTCTAGCATTGAGCAACTTGACCCTCATATTGCATTTATTTATATCTGTTACGGAGTTAATTTGGTCTTTGGAACGCTGCCTAAAAAGGTACTACAGGGGTGGCAAGAGTCTTAGCCAGTACCCGGAAACCCAGGGGTGACAGATGCAGGCCATCTCTGGCAAAGCATCGAGATCTGCCAATCATGTCATCCCAAGCAGACAGATACTGGACCCCCTTAGAATGACACCAGAAACTTAGCCAACTGTTTAAGTTAATCATTTTTTGTATGTACTGCAGGATCATTCTGGGTGACGGTAGGATACTGCTCAGGGCTAGTGCCTGAGTGTTGGGAGGCAATAGGAGAGGGTTGTCTGTGTACAAGAGGCAGTTGCTGCACTGCCTCAGAATGCCCAAGTGCACCAGGTTAATAGGAGAAAGCACAGAGACTGGCCCTTTAATCATGCCAAGAGGGGTGGTCATAACTACTAATTACTGGAGTTACCAACTCTATTTCATTATGGCTTCTGCACATCTGTGTTTTTTTTTTTTTTTTTTTTTTTTGGTGGGGGCTAGCTTCCTTAACTGAGGATCTTGGCAATCAATAATAAGCTGCATTAGAAAGGGGAAGATGCAAGTAATTAAAAAAGTGGCTGCTATTCTAGGATGTTTCGCATTGGACAGATGAATCACTGTATCACTTATTACTCACATTTTCATAAGTGGAAGACCTGTGTGTTATTGACTGGCAGTGTGTGAAACACCGTGGTTGGAGGCAGGAAAATACGTTGTCAATATGTACATTTTTACTACACTGGAGATATTGCTACTTATTTGCTACTAATTATAAAAATATTCAGCATTTCTATACATGCTTAGTAGTTCCAAAGTCAGGTGACTCTCCACCTGTTGTGTGGCATCAGGTGAAACCTTACATGATTAAGATGACTGACGTTGATATTCGCACTGTAAATTGCACATCCTGAGTGATACCATTCAGAATGTTAATTATACAATGAAGCATATTTTCCTATTTGTGCAAATCTCAATAAATAAGCATTCAGAGGAATTTCTCGCTGTCATATCTGGCTAATGAACATAGGTCTAGGTTGTACAGCTTCCAAGATATAGGAACT
>NC_056743.1:1566123724-1566126224 GCF_019279795.1 Protopterus annectens | reverse complement strand
TGACTACTGGGGTGGTTTTCTCTTGGTGGGAGGGGTTGTGGTGTGGGTTCTCGTGGGCTGTATCAGTGAGCCGAGGTTTGCTCATCACATAGCCTTTGGAAGCTGGGTGGTCAGGTATAGTGACCCGACCGGGTGGTGGCCTGGGTATTCTTGGCTGGTGGTCAGCTGTACTACCTGCCACTTGGGGGTCAGCGTTTGCTGCCATTGCATCCAGGTGCTCTGTTGAGCCTTCTGCAGTATCGTTGCCTTGCCTGGGGGGTGGTGGTGGGGGTGGTGCCCTGTTGGGGGTATTACTTATTGTAGCTTTCTCTGCACTGCGTCCGTTTGCAGTCGGACTGGGCACGGGGCTACCCTTGAGGAGGTAGAAGCCTGCCATGTGATTAATGGTGGGGCTGTATGCCGGACACTCGACACCCTTCTTATCACTGCTCTGGTAGGAGTGGCCTACTTTGCAGCCGTGCCCCCCTTCCGAGTCCGGTATGCGTTTGTAGCGGTTAGCTCCAAGCACTTTGTGGGAACCCTTCCTCGTCTCGTGTTCCTGCTTATTTGCTCTGGGACCATACAAGGTACTGTTCGTACTTGTGACTGGGCTCCCATACGAGGAACATTGTGGTGGCCTTTCGTATGGCTCTGCTGGGGGTTCACCATGGTTAAATACACGTGGCGGTCTGGCGTTATTCGTCGGACCGCTGTTGGGGAGAATTGGCGGTGTGACTCTAGTCTGGACACCTGTGCCTGGACTTCTTGTGTTGTTGGTGTGCGTGCTTGGGTGTGACTGCTCAGGTCGTTTGTGTGTAAGTGTGTCACTACACTTTACTGTTGCCCCACAAGGGTGACCATTTACAATACTGCAATCTTTATCCTTCACTTTCTTACATTTTGTGTCTTTCACATTGGTACACATTAGATCACTGTCAACCTTTGCACGTTTAGATATACCATTTCTGTCTTCTGCAGGGTACATACACCTTAAATTTGTACCGTTTACTACATTTACATTTACTGTATCTATAGCTCTAGTCACATTCACCTGGTTAAACATTGCACGTTTAGATAAACCACTTCTGTTATCTGCAGGGTGCGTAACCATTGTATTCGCACCGTTTACGTCATTTACATTTGGTGTATCTATAGCTCTAGTCTCATTCGTCTGCTTACATTTCTCCCTGGGGTTAGTACATTGGGCTTTTGTAAAGTGATTCTGCATGCAAAGTCTGTCGGAGAGGTGGCCAGTATTACTTTCATAGTCTGAGGCTTTAAACTCTATCGCCGCGGTGCCATTGTACTCCGCCGCATTTGGCCTTACCCTCCCGTTACATGTGTGCGTATCTGTACTGTGGTGAGGTGCTTCGCAACCTCTCTCACATGTGTGCGTGTTAGGAATGCTACTGGTTCTACAGCCGTAAACATGTTTTACTGTCATGGCTGTTTTTAAATCACCAACTTCTATTGCACTTGCATCACTAATTTTAATAGCATTAGCTTCACTGGTTACTGGTTTGCTGTATCTATTCTCCAGACTGTACACACTTTTATTTTCAGAGTAAACCTTCGCTGTGCAAAAACTTTTATTTTCAGAATAAACATTCGCTGTGGAAGGACTTTTGACTTTAACTTTAATAAGACGTGGGTCTGAACATTTAACATTTGGGGAGAACATTTTGTATTTAACATCACTACTGCACACATAGTTAAACTTACAATGCAAGTCATTGTTGGTGGTGATATTCTTGGCGGTTAATTCATCGCTTTTACGGCCAGTGTTATTTGCTAACCGGAGGTCGGTGCCTGTTTCTGTGCCCGCGGGGTGCTCTGGAGGCGGATGCAGGTTAGCGACAAGGTTGATGATTTTCGGGGGAACATTGTCTATTCTGCCCTTGTTTGTCTTTGCATCTGGAGCAGAGATCGTAATTTCCGGCTTGCCAGTGTTAGAGTATTTGCCATCGGCTTTGCAGTGGTTGCCCCCGCTGTTGCCGCCACGCGGCTTGTTGTAAGGACTAGTACTGGGGGCATTGGTGTGCGCCTCTTGGACGCTTGGAAGGTTGCCGCTATAGCCGGTAGGGTGACTCTCTGCCCCGTGTGGGGCCGCCTCTATCAACTGACAACGATCTTGGGATAGAGGATCGTGAGGATCCGGGCGGGCATGAGGGGCTTGAGGATCCGGGCGGGCATGAGGAGCTTGAGGAGCCCTGCCCGTATTTGTACTTAAAATATTAGAAGAACAAGTACTTACATTTGGGACCGTTGGTGCTGGGTTTTCCAACAAGTCGTGAGCCCGCTCTTGCCTGGATGCTGTTGTTGAGCGTACGCTATTCCTGGAAACTGCTGCATTAACCTGAAGGTGTGGTGGCGGGAAAACACTACCGCTGAAAGGTAAATCCTGCGTGTTGGGGCCCAGGCTGCTGTCCTCTGCAGGGTCCCGCATCCAGTCGCCTTTCTCGTGAAATAAATGCTTCAGATTTAGTTTCCTACAATAGAGCTTGAGATCGACTAGTACATC